>NC_087549.1:38734920-39034920 GCF_036250125.1 Pseudopipra pipra | reverse complement strand
GTACTTATGTTTTTATTTGAATCCCATGTACCCAAGAATGAGTTCATACTAGCTGGCTTTTAAAGAGACATAGCCTTTGCAGCTGATAAATAAATGGGGATAAAGCTGTGCTCAATTAGTCCTTTTTGTTGCAAAATAGCAAATAGAATTGTTAGCTTCTCTTTTAAGTCCATCCCTCTCTCTTCTACTCTGAAAAGCAAAGGCATCCTATTTTTTGTTGTCAGACGACTGATTTTTTTTTTAATTGAGGTATAATAGCAATAAAAGAAGAAAAACACCCAATGTCCTCTTACCACAGATATCAGGAAGGATTAATTCATTTTAATAATAATAAAAAGGTCACATTTATGACATTTCAAACTACCAAGCACATAGAAAGTATTATTTTCAGATAATCATCATATAATTCAATGCCAAGGTCAAATAAGTATCTTCTTGAGCCACTTCACTTTAGTACATTCCAATGTGCTGTGTTGTTAAAATGAAATTTGACACAACTTCGTTAAAAACCTCAAATATTAAATCTGGGGTTTGTGAAATTACTTTCCATGGTGCATCTTGTCATATGTGGACTATCTATTTAAATGTCCTCTTTCAATTCTTTGGGTTTCAGAAAGACTTAGACTCTATTTGAAGTACTTTACAGTTCTGTGTACATCTGTACAATCAGATGAATCAATCCGTTGAAAGGACTAAGATGCAAGTTATTTAATTTTTAAATTTGTGATTCTGAAAGTGAGCACTTCAAAATACTTGGGAACTTGTTTATATTTTCTTCAAGCATCAAGATAACCAAAACATTTTAGTTTGCTTTTTTCCTAAGTTGCATTACTACAGCAGATTGCCCTTCAGGCAATGACTTTGCTCCTAAGTACTGTGGTACTCCAATAACAGCACTTGCGCTGGGTGAGCAGGGATTCCACCAAGTCTGCAGAGTAATTATTTAGCACATTTTTCAGCTTTCTAAATATTTATTCATGTCATTTTCTGCTGATTTTAAGTCTAGAATTTACTATTAAGGCTAGTCTTATCTTCTTGTTATCGTAGGTCATTAAACTTCATTCAATTACCCTGTTATAAGGCCAACATCTTGGCTTTAGAAGAAGCATGTTATTCTAAAGGAATCCAGAGATGAAGAATGCTCAGATTCTTTTCATAGCTTTTTTCCAATAATTAACCTCTTTCCCCATAATTAAGTAGTGATGCCTAATTTTTAATTTAGATTAGTTTTGCTTAGGATTCATCTCTTGAACTTCATAATCTTTCTTCTGCAGATTACCCAGCCTTTCCTATCTGATATTTTTCTTTTCCGAGGTAGTATTTATGCATTATAATCAGATATTTTCTAAATGTCCTTTTTCAAATGTTCTAGTACGATCTGTCTTGCCTAGTCTGCCACAGTATATTGGTTCTGGCTGAGATAGAGTTCATTTCCCCCACAGCAGCCCTCACAGTGCTGTGGTTTGCCTTGTTAGCTAGAAAGGTGTTGATAACATACCAGTGTTTTGGCTACTACTGGGCAGTGCTGGCACAGCATCAGCACTGTCTCTCAACATTCCTTCCCCCTACCCTCCTATTGAGGGCAAAATCCTGGGAGGGGACACAACCAGGCCAGCTGGACAGGGGAGATAGAATAAGATGGAAAATGACTCTTAGACTGAGGTAAGGCAGTTTACTAAAGCAATTGAAAGTTTGTGCACACATAAGCGAAGAGGAAAATAATAAGGTTTATTCTCTACTTCCCATTAGTGAGCGATGTCTGGCCATTTCCTGGGAAGCAGGAAATGGAGCATGGAGCAGTCGCTCAGAAGGCAAACATTATAAACAACATATGCCTCCTGGACTCCTTCTTTCCTTAACTTTTACATCTGAGCTGAAGTCGTATGGTATGGAATATCCCTTTGGTTGGTTTGGGTCAGCTGCTCTGGTTGTGTCCCCTCCCAGGGGAACTCCATCTCAGCCAGACCCAACACACAGAGTAAATGATTTTCTCCAACTCTCAATCAGTTCTTGTAGTGTCTCTATTTTCCTAATGCCTTTAGAGAACACAGAAGTAAACACATCATTCCAGCACTTATCTCTATCGGTGGTGTTATCTTAAAGAAGGAAATCAGACCTTTTTGACATAACTCTGTTGTCACATTGGCAAGTATTAACTACTTTCTTCTATTGGTAAATGCGCTGTGATTTTCTGTTGAATCTGCAATTACTTTAGCTCATACCTGAAGAAATAGTCCCCCTGTCTCTAGCATAAACAGGAACTCCAACAAATATTTATGATAAATTACATAACCAGTGTTTTTTTCCCCCTCCAATATTCTTGGGATTGCCAAATGCTTAACAATCTAAAGATTTCAAGTTTCCCTTAAAAAGTGGTTAGCTTTCCCCTTCAACACTTCACTTCTCCCCTAATTACTTAAAATCATGTTGTCAAAGTCTCCTTCTGGGAGCAGAAGGAGGGATTGCTCTGTGTGACAGATGATCTAAATCATGTGAAAACTTGGGAGATAATCTGCAAGTTTAGAAAGCAAGGGCAGAGACAGGAACAGGATATCAACCCCCTCCGATCCTAGCACTGGAAGGAAAAAAGGCTTCTATCCATACCATGATGTATTTCTTCATCCCAAACTAGTTTCAAAATCACTCTCAAACTCTACAAGCCAGTTGCAGGTATTCTGATTAACACTGAATAATATTTGATGAGAATTGCATAGATGCTGCAGAACCACACACGCAGCACGATACTGCTCAACGTGACTACAAGTAAGAAAAATTTGGCCCCAAAGAAAATGACTCATGCTTGTTTCCTTTTGCAGTTATTTTAATACTGAAGTAATTATAACTGAGCCTGACTATTTCTCTTGTTTCTTTCTCCCCAGCCCGTCGACATCTCTATGTTGTGCTAACTCACTGATACCATGTCCAGGTAGCTGATGGCTATTTTGTAAACAAGAGGATTTATGATTTTTTTCAAGTAGTTAGTACTCCACACAGTCATTTTATACAATTGTCAAATTGAAAGATATTAAGCACAGTTTTTGTTATTTAAAGGCTACACAAAATAGTCTTTATAGAATTTATTGAGAGATGAAAAATGCAGAAAGCTTATAAATGTCTCTTTATATTGAACAAAACCCTTGCAGGATATGAATTCCACTGATCTGAGTACTGTATCTCTCTTAGAGACTTGGACATGCAGAGTCCTCTGTGCTCCCTAGACACCCCTTTGACAGAAAGGAATCAGTCTTGGAGAATGGTTTTGAGAAAGGCTCTCAATGTGCAGGACCACAACATGTTCTTTGAAGGAGGGTAGCTGTAGTGGGGGGAAACAGTTTTCCCCCTGAAGTTTTAAAATGGTAAAACCCCAGGGGGTGGTGACCCTGGAAGTTTTGAAGTTTTAACCAATGAGCGCTTTTGCGAAATGTAAACATACCACAAGCAAACGGAAGAGAAGTTAGTTGTAGTTTGGTGGTAGAAGTGGTAGCCATGTTCTGAGGCCATGAGGAAAGGTGCTCGGAGCCCCTTGGGGCCTCTGGGGCCCCCCCAGCCCCTGGCTGGGGGGGGCTGCAGGGACTTGGAACAGAGTAATGCTGGGCTAAGTACCTGTGGCTCAAAGCTAAAAAAGTTTTCTCCACTGTGAGTGAGCAGAGACAGAGCAGTGGCAGAATCAGCGTCCAGAGACTATGGCTAAGAACGAAAAGATAAGAAAGCCACAGTATGCAGCCAAGAAGACACAGAGATGTCTAATGAAGAGAGAGAGAGAGCAGGACTAAACTCTACACAGAGTTTTGGGGTAAGAACTGAACCAGACCCCCCAAAACCCTTTTGAGACCCCTCTTAAGTTGGGGTGGTGGACTCCTACTGGATGGAAGTCCTAAAACGCAACATGCAGCACCAGAGAGAGAAGAGCTAAAAAGCTCAAAGCATCCTGGAAAGCTAGACCGGGACAGAGAAGGAATGCAGAGGGGGGTGACCTTGGCCCCCCTGCTGCTTGAGGCAGAGCACAGGAGCTCTGCAATGGGGCTTGAATCCCCTAAAGATAAGGACCATCACGGAGACCCCTGAGCTTCGTGATACGACGTAGTGAAGTGACCCTTGTCCTGGTGAACACAGCCTACGGAAGAAGACCCTCGCTTGAAAGACGAGTGGCTGAGGGGGCTTGGATTTCCCCCTCGTGTGTGCTGGCAGAAGTCCAGCTATCAGCTGCTGCATGAGAAGAAGATAGATGACTGCTGCCTTAGAGAAACTGCTGCTCTGAGACTGGAAAAGATCATTCCTTCTTCCATCCTGGACATTTATTTGGAGGGGAGAAGAGATCTGATCCATTGTAAATACAGATTTATCATAGTAGAGATAGTTGAGATCGTGTGTGTAATGTATTATAATATTTATGTGTACAGTCATTGTAATATATTCCCTTTCCCCCATTTTAAGTCTCGTGTGGTTGTCTGGAAAAAAATCATCTCACATTGGGCTGAGATGTGGGGGGGGGTTTGAAGATAGGGATTTAGATTTTTGGAGCTCTCAAACCTTGACAGTAGCCAAAAAACACCTGAGGTTTGTAGAGATTCATGATGAAAAACTCCTCTTTCGTGACAATCTTTATCTAGGAAAAATAATTATTATTTTTCTGGTACCTTTGTAGAAAGTAACTTGATTGCCTCCCTACCTCATCAATCTTGTAGTCAGAATTTCTAGATGACTGAGCCCTTGAAATCAGTGGGAGCTGAAGATAAGATGTGGTTGTGAAATGTTGGTTTTCTGAACTAGAAGTGTCTTTAACTTGAATACCAATGTTGTTTTGATGGGGAAAAAAAAAGTGCAGAATGATGCATTTTGTCTTTGTTAAAGTGAAGTGCAAGAATTCATGATCATAAATCAAGATAATTTTGTGATATTTTTTATTGAAAAAATCCATCTTCCTTCTCTCATCCTAATAAAATGAGCCACCTTGCCTTAGACCTGCAATCCATTTAGTTCCGCATCCAGTATCCGACTGTGTCCATAAGTACCCAGTTACATCACTGCCTAGGAAAGTGCAAGAGCAGTCTAAGCATTTGTAATACTTCCTTCTTATATTTTCTTAGCATTTACTTATTTCAGCACTGGCATCTCCTGAGGTGGATTGCTTTCTGTGTCTCCCATAGCAAAGGACTTCTCTCACAAGAGCAGCTTCCCTGGTAACTCTGTTACATTTTTAGTATTCACAGAGTCATATCTCAAGGAGATCTGCACATCCACTACTCCATATGTGTGGGACCACCAGCTTCCCCTAATCCTAATCCTTTTTTTAAGATGACTCCTAGTGGCTTTGTTTGTAGTTCTGATATGAGAAGAGGCAGTGAGTGGTTGAATCCTATCCACCCTTTCCACATCACTAATGATTTTGCAGCTTTCTTTTGTGTTCTCCATCAGTCTTTCCTTTCCCAAACTTAAACACATTGGCTTATGAATAAATTCTTCACACAGAAACTAGTCTGGAACCTGATTCCCCTTCCTGTCCTGTTCTGAAAGTTTTCCAGTTCCGTGTATTTCTTAAAGATGAGGAAATCAGAACTGTGTGTTGTGTTCATAATGTGGATGGACCATGGATTTATATAGTGAAGCTTTCCTCTTATAACATTTTTAAGAACAGTTTAATTAGTTTTGGCTTTCCTACTTGCCTATGGAAAGCATGGGAGTGAATGCTGGGAGGAAATACAGTAGCTGTTTTAGGAGTTCAGGGGAAAAGTTTTGCATGTGTCTATCAGCACATAATCATGCAACAATTTATCTACTTTCTGAAATATTTGCTGTAGTATGTGCTTAGAAGCTGAAGACATCCTGTCCTTCTTTTGGGATGAGATATTTTTAAAGACTACAGCACACATTTTATGTGTATAAGAAAGCATTGTTGATGCTCAGTTACCTTCCCTCTGCTCTATGCTACTGTTACCATCACCTCCATTGCTTCCAGGCTTCCAGCCATGTTGAGGTGCATATGAGCAGTGCTCCTGCTCCACGCATCGGCTCTGCTCTTTGGAACATAGTTATCAAACACAAATTAATGCAAACTAGTTTTTCATATCAGCTCAAGTGCATGCTTGTTTTACAAAGACATTCTAGGTAAAAGTAACATGCATACCAAAATGTTCAGATTATCATTTTTGCTACATAAATTAACTATAGAGAGTAGATTGGTTGGTTTTCCTTGTATTACTGTAGCTGTACTAGTTAGATGATGTAGCACCATAGCAGAAATAATAGTGTAGTTACATGATTTAGTTTTACACTAGATACTAGTTCTGCACAAGCTTTATACTAATAAGCTTTTACCTTATTGTCCTCTGGTAGGCAAAGTGAATAATTGGAAATGTAATTCCAAGCTTCACTGGCAACAAGAACAGTGCTTGTTTTGTAAGCAGCATAATGCAGAGAGACATGTCAAAGCATTACTGATTCTTCAATATCTCTGGCAGTATGATGCTCTGAACATATTTCTCAAGAGGATAATGAACAGCAGGCTGGCTGTTCACATCAGCTTTCTGGTTTTTTTTTTTTTTTACTCTTCACAACAGAACTTTTTTAGGTTTACTCTTCACAACAGAACTTCTTTGCTCCTGTTCGTCAGCAGCAGCTGTTCTGCTTTATGCTGGTGCTCCATCCCTCTTAATGAGTCCTGAAAGACATGGTGGTAGTATGTTCTCCTCACTGTAGAAAGATATAAGCTCAAATCCAGATTCAATTCTATTCTATGGTTCCACTTTGATTGCCCTGATTTCCAAAGAATTTAGTGTAAATGGAAAAAGTCCCCCAAAGAAAACAACTACTACACTTTCCAGAAGGCAAATGAACTTGTATTTTTAGCCTGTTTTCTATTTTCCATGAGCTAACTTTGTGGAGGTGTTCCAATGAAATAAATGCTAGAGGACTTTCTTATAACTGTTACTCCCAAGAGGTGTTGGGTTGAAGCAATTTGCAACTATAAAGGATCTATAATATATGCTTACCTGCAGAGTTGTGATTGTGTTGAAATTAATTTAGTACATAAATTTACAGTGTTTAACTCATGGCAAGCTACATGGATTTCCCTGATTTGCAACAGTGTTCCCTAAAGGGCTCGTCTCCTACTTTTATCCATGTTCTTCTGTATTACAACAGGGACTATTTGCCATGTAGAATTTAGCTGAATTTGAGAACAGTTACAGAGTTAAAAAAAATCAAATAACATTTAGCAAAATATCTTGGCTGAATGTGTAAAAAGCAGCAGCCCCCCCCCAAAAAAAAAACCAACCCTAAAATGTATCGAGTTTTTAGGTTAATTTCAATAAAACTCTGCTGACATTCTTTACAACCTGATTGGCTGAATCTCTTTAAGGGATATTAGTAGTGTGAATTTTCCATAAAGAAAAAGTTGTTTCCCATGGCACTGGTCAATTACTATTTAGTTTATCGATGTCTATCTAACATTTTCTACTAGCTAATATATGATCTGAAAAGTCATAAGATGTTTCTTGGGAACCTCAGCTAAATATAATGAAAAATGAGTTCACAACATTTCTTTGATGTTTTGCCAAAACCAATGAAGAAATCGTGGTTAGAATGCTGATATCATTCCATACTGAATTATTCTTTTGATGAAAAGTATCAGCACTAAAGTTCTGCTTATTATTTCACTTTATATGTCCTACGCACATAAAATCAGAGATACTATTGCAGAAGCTCTTTGCCTTAATTTAGAATAAAAGCAGGATTTTTTAATACTTTTCTTCTAGCAGGGATTAAAAAATATTTGAAACAAGTTAATGACCCTTTTTGTTTAAAGAATGACATGTTCATGTACAAACCTGTAGAACCACATAACTTTGCTACTTTCTGAGGGTAAAATGACATTATTTTCAGGCATTATTTAAAAGGCTGCTATCCACAGTAGCATTAGCAGCTGTAAAACTGCCAAGTGAATGAAGCCATCCATAGGAAAATTGCTGATACTTTATTCAAAGAGCATGTAAGCTACTCATCCCTGAATAGCCGAACATTATCGAATTAGGTGAGGATAAAGGAAAAGATGAGAGAATGAGGATTTCTTTTTGATTAAGGTGGTAAGATTTAGAGCAAAGGGTGCTCTCTAATTTGGGATAGCAGATGTTTTGTGGGGCTCCAAATAAAAAGGAGTGGGAACTGAGTGCATTTTCGTGAAGGTTTGGTGTCAGCTGTATTGGGAGCAGAGTATGACAGAGGTACAGAGCTGCAGGTCAGCAGTTTTAAAATAGATAGGTTCTACAGGAGAGGCATTGCTACTTATTCCATGAATTCTGGTGCACAATCAGTCCTCTCCCTCTGTTTCCCTGGGTGCCACAGAAACTAGCAAGACCATTCAAAAGAGCATTTAGCCCTTCCCATGTGCATGGGTGAAAGAGGACATCACTCATCAGGCCTATGAAGCTAAGACTATCTCAGTTAATCAAATTTCCTGTTTGTTCTGGGGGAAATGAACAACAAAATGAACTGATAGGTCTCGCAATTTAGTTTCATTTTATTAATTAACAGAAGATAAATCAAGCTAAGACTATTTATCTTTACGTTTGTGTTCTCAAACAAAAGTTTCTGAAGTGATGCCTGCCTTATTGGGGTAACAAGCCACGTATCATCTCTGTCCATGCTCCAGGGCAGCAGATAACAGAGCCAGTGCAGGTCTCTACAGTAGTCAGACAGGGCAGGACTTACCAACTCCTCTAAACTGTTCTTGTATCAGCTGGTGCTGCCTTCTGTCTGAAGAGCAAGAACTGAGAATGGAGGTAATAATCTGCATGAAAGCCCCTGCATGTGACCCTAGAGATCTGTGGCAAAATACTAAGTTTCTTGGTGAGTTGTTTAATTTTTGCTTTAGATGATGACAAATTCTGTATTTTTTAATATACATTTTTTTCCCCAGAGATTGAATGTGAACAAAAGGGAAAAGAAAAATTATAGGAGTGAGTGTAAAATAAATGCTAAATTTGAAATTAAATGCAGTTCAGATAATCATCTGTCACTCAGTTTCCCAGTATTATCCCTTAATAACCTTATTGTCTCTTTGCCTATTTGCTTCTTATCTATTTAAAGCAGTTGTTTATCATTCACAGCCTGATTGGTTCATCATCTATTTCCAAAAGAAAGGGAAGATAATATCCCTAGGATCCAGATAGTTTTTCCTTCTTTTTGTTCCATTAGTTGATGAGAAAGTGGGGAATTAGCATAAAAACCCCCAAGCCTTTACTAGCTCTAGATTAAAGATGGCCTTGAATTATGGGGCTTGGAGCCAGATCCATCCTTCCCAAAGTTTGGATGAGATCAGATTTGGACTTTAGGGGCTGGCAAAAAGCTAATTCCAGGCTAGCAAAGCATAAAGTACAGGAAAAGCACAGCCTTTTGTTCCAAATGAATAACTGAGAGACACTGAGGGCACTGGCTGTCAATTGCTTAACATATTTAGTGTGTGGACTGTTCTGGGCTCCCACGAGCCCAGAATTAAGCAGTATAAAGTGCTTAAACACATGCTGACTTTGAAAAGACTAAAGAACCCTGAGCCTGGCACAACAGACCCCAGGAATCTACTGCTCTGGACATCTACAAACATATTCATCTTCATAGTTAAGTAAGGACGTTATTTTATTTTGTGTCAGAGTATCCCCACATCAGCCTGTTTTTAGACATATTGGTGCTGTGGGGACTGGCAGCAGAGCCACTTCTGTGTTAATCAACATGTATGAACTGAAGCCCTATCCCAGATGTTTGTGTAAGGATGGGTCCTACCAGAAGCAGCACTAAATTGGTGCTGGTCTGTTAGAACTCATGATGGATGCCAGCCATACTACCCTGTGGTGTGCTGTTGGTCACAGAAATACATTTGCTGCACTAAATAGATTGAGATGAGCAGAGGGCTCGGGTGGTAACCCATGTGTGTCAACATCATGTACCAACTCCACAAACACCTAAATCTTGCCTTTGCTGTGCGGCTCTTGTCTGTATTTCTTTGGTACAATGTACAGGAACTCCTTAAGGTATTTGGCAAATGTTGAAATGGTAAATGTCACTGAGTTAAATATGAGTAAAACCTGACAACAAATCCACTGCCACACCTATCCTCCCTTCAGGTACTCCTATGTGAAATTCAATATGGATTGGTTAAGCTGTTCTTGCATCCGCAGTGTTCAGCCTGAACTGTAATGGCAATATTGTGTGCAGTGCCTGGTGGGTGCTGGCTAAGGACATTTTGATGGGTTCAAGTACCTGTGAGACAATTTGGGATTGTACTATAGGTTTCAGAATCTCAGTCAGATTTTGATGTGGTAGCTGAAGAAGTTATCCTGGTGGATCATCTTCTGGGGACTGGGGATGCAACGACCCAAGCTATTTTAAAACAAACCAGAACTGATGGCACTTTCACTTGCATGCTGGGCTGTGAGTGATGTTGTTGGAGAGCGTGTTCAGCTGTGGTGCTAGTGGGATTGGGAGCCTTGGGCAGGTGGGATGAGAGGATGGAGGGGATAGAAACCTCTGCCACTGCAGCCCCACCATGGGCTGTCAGACATAACTAGCGGTAGGGACTTGGTGATGTCACCTTGTGTGTGGGGTCAGAGTGAACTGGGACGACTAAAATGCCTCACTAATTTCTCATCTCCAGGAGTGTAATCTGTAGCAATTGCTGAACTACATCAGTTTACTAGAGTGAAGTAAACAAAAATGATGTTTCCTACCCCAGGCTGTAAACCGTGGACATGGGAGAGTTGTCACAAGACTGCTCAGCCGTGGTCTGAACTGGTGCTTCAGGTGCAGGACCAGATGAACAGCTGAGGGGAAGGCAGCTGATCCAGACTAACCAAGGGAAATTAGCCCTTTCTTCCCTAAAGTGGTAGATATTTCTGTTGAAGCAATCAGTAGTAAACCAGTTAATGGTGTGACACTTGAACGTGGGCCCTGAGTTTCTGGAGGAGCAGTTCACAGCCCTTGCTGCAGCCTCTGGCAGGGACTTGGGGTGTGCAAAGCTGCCACCGAGAAAGACATGTGCCTCCAATGTCCCTTCCTGCACATTCACAGTTGTGTAACATCCCTCTTGCAGCTAAAGCAATTGTTTACATGGAAAAATAATGTTATTCACTTTTTCTTCTTCTGTGCTTTTTTAACCCATCTTTTAATGTGATTTAACAGCTGGAAATGAGGAGAATGTAGCACCAGAAGAGCAGCCAACTCTCTGTAGACATGCAGAGAGTGCTCTGGGGACTGCCTCTGGTCCATGGGTGCCAGATGGTAACTTATGGTCTATAACTTACCAGATGGATCACCAATTTGTTTTTTACTTGCATAGAGAGAATCAAATGATTATGGGGCAGCTAAATAAAAGCAGCTAATCAGAAAGATCTGTGATTCAGTGTAGTGATTTGGGGGAATGTAATTTGCAGGGATGAAGACCTTGTGGCAGTGACTAATGTGTAAAAGCAATGGCAAGAAAGATGAATTATTGCCCTGATTCACATTTCTTAAAACTATATTTCATCAGATAAGCATTTTTTTTTGTCTGCTGCTCACAAGCAGTTTTTTATTTAAGACATTTTTTCTTCAGAAAGTGCAATAGAAATGTAATGTTACATTTTGATGTGTCATGCTAGATATACAACTATATATATATGTATTTATTACCCCACCTCAAACTATTTTCTGTATTTGCTTTACCACCTACCACTAAATTGGCAAAGGTGACAAGAACTTTTTTGACCTCTGTTGATCCCTGACCCCTTGCATCATAGTGGGACATGGGACATTTGTCTATCTGGCATTCTGATAGAGTGCTGCCTTTTTTTTTTGCATTTCATGAATGCCTGTCATGGTAAGAGATGCTTTTTGCTATCATTATCTTTATTACTAAGGAATATACTCAATAGCACATACAGCATACAATAAATACTTGCATTTCTTAATAACCTTTGAGAACTTTCATTATTTCAAAACTTAGCAAAAGTTTTGAAAGCAAAACTTAGCAAAGTCCTTCCAGGTAATGGAAACCCCAAAGGGTACTGTAAATTCCCCATTCCCTTCTCCCCAGTTTGCTTATCAGACTCTTAAGTAAAGTGTAGTTTAATGCACATTAGCCTTCAATGGATGTAGTAATCTCTCTTTTACCAGACTGTCACAGCAGGGTCAAAGTTACTTTGGAGAGAAGAATGGTTGCTTCTGGTTTGTTTTTGGTTTTTCTTGTTGTGGTTTGGTTTTTTTGTTTTGTTTTGTTTTTTTGTTTTGTTTTTTGTTTTGTTTTTGTTTTTGTTTGTTTTTGTTTTTGTGTTTGTTTTTGTTTTTGTTTGTTTGTTTGTTTTTGTTTGTTTTTGTTTTGGTTTTTGTTTTTCCATTTTATTTAATGTTTTCTTTTCCCAGAACCAAGATATTGTGTTTTTCCTTATAATTTTCCCACTCCTTCTCCAAAGTTATGTTTTATTTTCAGATCCTGTTTTTTTATACCTAGATTTTTGAAAGGAATAGGATCTATGTAGTCCTACTCTGTGTGCATGTACTTGTATCAGACTCTCTATAACAAGATATGAACTTGCTCAATTTCAACCCCCTTTAACAGAACAGTGGAAATTCCTTCAAGAGTTAGGAGAACAGGCCCCTTTGTAGACAGAAGGGCTGAGAAGCTCACCCTTTATCAGACAATGTAATCCTCAGAGGAGAGTGAAGACAGAGAAACAAAACTCTTTGTCAATCTCTTGACCTGCACATCCACGAGAGGAGGGAACAGAGCAATTAATGATGGTAGACCATGATGGAATCTAAAGCAGCACTCTGTTTAGGAGGCAGGTGGGATGATCCTACGGTTTAAGTCATGTATCCTGGGTAACTGTGGGGAAAAAGGATTTGGGCTGCAGTTGTGCTTCCTTCAGTTTAACCTGAAAACATTAGGAATGAAAGGATGTTGGTGGTAAACCTTATCTAGGGATTTAATGAAAGACAGGGACTAGCTTCGCAGAGGGGAGGAAATACAGTGGCTACTCCCTAGAGAGAGCTGAAATAAATAGGGAAAACCAGCACACAGAACAAGGCTATGGCTGGTTATAAACTGCCTGTAGGAAGAAGTACCTGCACTTAAGGAGCAGAGGGCGTGAATGCATGTTGACATTTATGGAAAAGTTCAGCTATTTGAGCTTCTACAGAGTAGTTTTGGCTGTACTGGTGTGGGCAGAGGGGAAATATGGCAATCTGACTTGGGTATGAATAAATGGAAGAATGAAGAGAAAGTATGGATAACTAAGGTTAGCTAACAAAGCTTTCCACTTTGTTCTGTGCTTCTGGGGCACTTTAGAGGATAGGCCTTCTGTTAATATGGAAATGATATCATGGCTTGCACTCTCAGTGGCATAACATTTCTGTGGCATGACTGCTGTTGTTTACTGACAAATATTATTAGGAATGTCTCTAGTGTATGTTTTTTAATCCATTAATGTAGTTTGGCAGCTGGAGTAAAAGAAGGTCAGCCAGCTCCCCACAGACTGTGGGCAAATGCTCCTTTGACTGCAGTGGAAAGTAAATTGCGTGTTTAATACAAAGCTATGTAACTGAAAAGTCTACTGTTTTTGGGGATGTGTACACTGGCAATCGTAATCAGTGGTTCCCTGAGGCTTTGTGGTTATATGGTATTATATATCACTTGATTGCACACTTAAGTGCAGAAAAAAAAAATCTTCAGAGTGAGTGACCGGTAAAACTCAACATCGAGACCCACTATGACCTGGTATTTTCTTGAAATTCAATATGACTATTGCCATTTTCATGTTGGGTTCATCAAGTTTTCTTTTTAATAACTCTCTTTAAAGGTCATATACACTTTGTATTTCATACTTACATTAACATTCTACATCATAAATTTTTGATTTAGAATCACGAAATCATAGAATGGCTTGAGTTGAAAGAGACTTTAAATATCATCTAGTTCCAACCCTCCTGCTAGAAGGGAGGATGCCAGTTATTAGATCAGGTTGTTCAGGGCCCAATCCAACCTGGACACTTCCAGGATCTGTATTAAATAATGTTGATCTATATTAAACACTTTATATCTGTATTAAATAATTTATATCTCTATTAAATCTTTGATAAAATGTATTATTAATTATTCATTGGTCAAGACAAATGCTGCCATCTTTTCTCAAAATGCATTCAGATTTTGCAGTAGCTCAACAATTTGAGTGCTACCAAAGCTCAATATAAGTCCCTTTTTCTCCTGTTGACCAAATACATTAGATCACGCTTTTCATGCTGAAGAATGAAGTAACCTATCTTATATAAGGTGTTTTAATGCATTGAGAAGCAAATACACAAGCATAGCAAAAATTGGTATTTCAGTTTGTTTCAAACCTTCCTTTATTCCCCTGGTGATTCATACAAGAAAGACAATCAGGTCTTGGAGGTATTTTCTGCTGTTGGATTTTCCTTCCCAAGCCCAACAGCCTTACTGGAAGAAGCTGCTGTAGCTCTCTGGACCTGCCTCTTTCTGCTCAATCCATTGCTCAGGTTGCTTTGGAAGGAGATAGGGCAGCTAACAATGCTGCATTGCTGACCATGCAACGCGGAAGGGAAAGGCTGGGAAGATCTACCGATCCAGCACTTTGTCACCACGATGGCAAGCTCTCCTTTGCTCTCTGCTGTTCATCAGCACATCACATCCCACTTCACTTCATTGCCACAGGTATGTACCTACCCCAAGTTTCCTTGTGGGTGAACTTCTTTGTTCACATGCTCAAAAGTGAGGCTAATGCCAGCTGGTGCTAACTTCTGCTGTGAAGGTGAGCATTTCCTGGTCCTCATCGTGTAAGACCCTTTGTATGGCTGACTAAAATCAGTGTCTGTTGTGAGCAGGCTGTATTTGGGGTCCTGGTCTACTCCAGCCTGCAGGTTCCCTCCTGGAACATCACTGTAGGCATCATGGCTCCTGTCCACACTGCAGCTGCTTTTGCAGATGCATCTTTAGAAGACAGTTGCTGCCAACCGTAGTGCTGAGACTTGCTCTTCATAGCTTTGCTACGTGTCTCTAGGCATACTTGAGATGAAGTCATGATTTTTTGTATTTTGCTTTAAAAGCTGAAATAAGAGGCTGCTGCACTGTCTTCTGGGCCCAAGTCTGACTGGAAAGGTAGGGAATGTTTAACCTCCCACAAAAGCCATATCTGGTACATCAGATGCTTTCATGCTGAGTGGCTGTTCCCTCCTCTCTCCACTGACATCAGCACAGCCCCGTCTCTTTTCCCCATCACTTTAGGCACCCTGATGGGTGTCCAGAATTTCACACTGTAAGAATGGTTAATTTCACTGTGGAAATAGGAAACAAATGTCTATATACTTAATGTTATCTTCTCCTTTATTCAAGTAGAATTGCCTCTGGATCTTTTTAGTAGTAATTATCTAGCACAAATTGTAACATTTTTAATAGACTCCAGAAAATACCTGGACAAATCTTTATTACCGGTAGGATGGATTCAGTAATGAAGGAATTCCCTAGAGCTCTGTTCTGTGATCTTTGTTTCTAACAGTGTTTCAATCCTTCTCATGAAGCATACCTAATGAATGAAGTGAGACCTTTAGTTATAGTATCGTTTGAAGGTATATGGAGATGTGAGACTGCTAACAGTAATGACATCATGTAGTTTTTACATTCCAGGTTTTCAATACCTGTATAGACTTCTAGAAATCTTAACAAAACATAATCCAAATATGTGAAATGAAAGAAAAGAACTGAAAGGTGATTTGCACAAAGAAAGAGTTGCTGCACGCACAGAAACCAAACAAGATCACAGCAGCAGTGTTTCTATCCAGGCGCACTTGAAAACATTCATCTTTGATCCTATTTCTTTGTTTCTCTTAGTTCTTAAAGAAATGTTAAACAAACAAACAAAAAACCCAACAAAGACAGATACACAAGGGAACACAAGTGCTGACCACCTTCTACCAGCAAGACTGATAATTCCAGTATCTATGAACCAAGGAATTAAAAAGAGTAGGTGTGAAATACAATTGTGTCTGGCCCCACTGCCAGTATGACAATCCATTTCTACCCATGGCAACATTTCTGTTCTATAGATTATCTTCTATAGGTGTAATAAACTATAGATGAAATAGGTTACAGCCAGAAAGACAGATTTGAAGCATAGTTTGTCTCTTGAAATGACTTAGAAGGGGTTATGGGTTGTACAGATGATCCCAATTCTGATGAGCACTTTTTGCTTTTGAGAGTCCCAATTAATTGATTTTTCCCTGATGATTATGCTTTTTTTACAAGGGCACGTAGTGACAGAACAAGGGGTAATGGCCTGAAGCTGAAGGAAGGTAGATTTAGAGTAGATATTAGGAATTTTCAGAAGATGTAAGTAAAAATCATTTGAATCACCCCTGCATCCATTTTCCCAGGTTATTCCTTGAATATTAAGGCAGATGTGCCCTACCAAGAGGAAAAGATAAGTGCAAGGTCATGTTTTCAGGTACCACTGACCATCTTCCAGTTGAACATACTCAAGTTTTGGCTTCGCAAGCCCGCTGTTTCATACATTCCCGATGTTATCTGTCACTCAAGCATCAGCGTAGTAATTGGAAGTACCAAGGTTCCTCACACTGTTTGCTCTTCTTTCAGGTGCAGGCAGCTGGTCATTTGCAAGGGCAGCTGCTGTGTCAGAGCACCAGCTGTGCTTCCAGGCTGAGCCATGCGCAGTGAGGGTTGTCAGCTCCGCGCTGTGTTCTCAAGGTTTTTTTACTTTGAGATCTTTGCACTCCATCTCTCCTTCTCAAATTGTGTCATATTCTGCCCCTGCTGAATAGTTTGCATCTATTTGCATAAAATAATTACTTTTACAACTACTTGCATAAATGCATATTCAGTTTCCCTTTAACTCATTCCATACATCATGCACTAACGTTTTATACTCTTCACAGTCCCCGGCAGCATTACAGTAGTTATTCTCCATGAAAGTACTTTTCAGGATGTGAGCTGTGGAGCTGCAGCACAGTGGTGTTGCCAACCTGTGCCATTGCAACACCAATCTCACACTGCTGTTTGCTAAAGCTCTGGCTTGTGGCAGACATGTAAAGATGAGTCTTTACTTACCTGTAACAGAAAGGAGTGCGTTGCTTGAGCTGTCTTAATGACAAGAACCTGAAAAATAAATATCAGAATAAATAACGTCAGCCAGAGCAAAATAAAAAGAATTTCACTTCTAACAGTGTTAGCTTGGTTTCCTAAGTAAAGGAAGCAGAAGTGATCCTTTATTTGTTTTGTGTAAGTTTGCAAATCACGTGTTCACTAGTTCTGTGCAGGCTGGTGAATGTTTAATGAAGAGAGAGTGAGATTAAAAAAAAAAGTAAAAAAATAGGGGCAGCTGTGAAAGCCCTGGTTATTGTCAACCAGCTGGCAGTCACCACTGGGGCATTGGCCAGCCAGCATGAGCACTGCTGTGGAGGTGAAGTGTCAGAACATATGTGAGTAGAGAGAGGATTTTTGTGGTGGTGTTTAGGGGACAAAGAGCAAGAAGCCAGGGGAAGAAAAGATCCTTAGTTACATGAATATGCTGCTTGTGGAGCAGGGTTTTTATGACATCCTGACTCAGAGAGCCTGAGTCATGATTTTGAAAACTTTCATGTTGGCAGTAGAGGAGCTGATGAACCTGCAAGTACAATCTCTACTTGATGAACTTTGGGTTAAAGATCTTTTGTAGCCTGTTTATGTCTCACCTGTTCAGGGGAAGGAAGCATCAGCCACAGGCTCAAGCCCCCAAGCATGCTGTGACCGTATGTCACAGCATTCCTCACTGTCCATGTCAGTTATAACAGTGTGTGAAACTCCCTGAAAACAGCTTTCTTACCAGTTTCCATCCTTTGTCAGCTCATAAAAATGGATTAAGGCGGAAAGCATTGACAGATCAAACAAATATAAGGATATCACAACAGTTTCTATCCCTGAATTTGGGGAGCAGTGATTTTAACAATGGATATTGATAGTGAAAGTGAAAGGGGATGTTTTGAAGTTGAAGGCTTAATAGGCTATTAGTTTGCTTTTTCACCTTATTAAACTATAAAAAATCCCTTATATTTATCACCAAAATAAGATTGATTTTACTCTGTATTTTTCAAGCTGTCCTTTGTTGCATGATTATGATTGAAATAGGAGAATAAAATGTAGTGCCCCAATGATTCTTCTTCATGTTTTCCTGGTATACTTTCTGTGCCCTTGCTTTTAATTTTGTCCATGTTTTATACTATGTATATCTGAATGTATACTTGCTCCTTTACCCTTAGCCTGAGTTCAAATATGAAATGGGCCCACAACTTTGCATTTTTTTGTTATGACTAATCTCTAAGTATCTTAGTTAAGGAAGGCCCACACACTCTCCAGTTTGCCTTGGGAATTGTTAGAAATTGTTGTTTATTTTCATGATAATCAGTAGTTGGTACATTTTCATCTCCTCCTCTAAGCTTCTGTGAACAACTGAGGACCCAGTCTCTATATCCAGTGAACACTGGTGTTTCAATAATATTAATGTACATAACAATAATGTACATTCACTTCCATAATGACTGTACTTTGTAATCCATCACATTTTCATTTATAATTTCACAGTGTTAGAATGCCACAGAGCCAGGACTCCTAAATTTTACAGAATTAATTTGTTGCATCCTAATCTAAATATTTTGAACTGTGTCCACTTCAGCTTTCTGCAGCAGGGTAGCATTCTGATGGGAAAAAAAGTTGTGCTGACGTGTCTGTCACCTCTGCTTAGAATGGCTTTTGTGGAGCATATATAGAGAAACTGCTGACAGATTCCAGTGTGTAAGTAATTGAAGAGGGACCTGGAGGGAAGCAGTTCTGCTCTACCATAGCCTAGCAGTCTGCCATCCATACTGCAGCTCTCCTTTTCCTCCCTCCGGATTCAACCCAGACTGGATGGTGGTAGCAGCAGCAAGAGGAAGCTGCTATCAAGGGTCAAGGACAGCATGCCCACCCACTAGGACATCTTGGACCTTTTGACTTAGTTGACATCAGCACATTTAATAGAAGAGCCATGGGAAATTTTACTCCTGTTTTGTCACTGTAGGAGAAGAAGACCATGAGAAAGAAACAAACTTGCATTAGGTATTGATTTAGACATTGTTTTCCTACAACATTCACACTCTTTTTAAAACTGCTTTATTTCTAGCCTAAAGTATTTTTCATTCCTTCCAGTGCTCAGCTGGATGCATGATTTTCATGTCTGGTAGTTTTTCTTCCAAGAGGCTTTTGTCTCAGCCCAGAGGTGATTAGAAAGCTCTTCTTATAGAATGTGTCTTAGTTTGCCATATCCCTATGCAATGTCCTGTTAGCAGAGACATGGGAAAACTCAACACTATGTTATAAATTAATTTAATATATTCTCTGTGTGAATACAGTAATGGGACTAGGAATTCAGGCTTAAGTATGATTAGTTGTTAAAAATTCTAAATTACAATAAGATGAAACATTTAAAGGTGCTGAGGCTGTATTATTGCCTCCCCTACAATGAAACCCTCCATTTTCTAACACTCCTTTGCATCTCTTTATTGATATTATCTATGATGCAGACCTTGGCTGATGGCAGGGGAGAGACCTGCAGGCATATGGCCATAGTCTTATCACATAATGTGAGAACATATGCTTCAGAGATATATGCCAGTAGGAGCCCTCAGCTCCCATGTCTGAGGCAATCTCCTCTATATAGTGCTACCTATAGTTTGAGACTAATTATGAGACATTTTTTATCAGTTATGTGGCAGATTTTGGTTTTACAGTACTCTTGCAGAGGGTCCTGAAGTCTGTGCAGTGCAGGAGGGGAGGCTCCCCATTCCCTGCTCATTCTGTGGCTCCACGTGCCACATGTCACACCAGAGCCTCTCCTCTCTCTGCAACAAAGAAGAGCCAGACATGAGAAACAGAGAATGGAAAGGTCTAATCAGCATGGAGACTGAAAAATTCTGACTTGGTTCTTCCCATAATTGCCCACTTTGGTAACCAACTCTGCAACCTGTTTCTCAAGAGGGAGCACACAGTGCATGGCATTGTGGGGGCTGTGGAATGCTATTGCTAAGGTGAATTTTAACTTTGTTTTCCTTTAGAAAGTATCTTTTTTTCCTTTCATGATTTCCCAAACACTTGCTTAATCTTTGATTAGCAGTTTCAGGAAAATGCCTTATACTGCATATTTCTAAAAATTGAGGTAATTTAATGTTTTTTTATTCAAGAGAAATGAAAAATAAATGTCAGTAATTGTCCACTTTGCTCCTTGATTTCTATGTAGTTCTAACAGGCATCATATGGTGAGGGCAAAGGGATGGGCAGCCAGGCAGAAGACTATCTCATGAAACCATCTTATTTCCCTATGATTCCTCCATCTGTAAGAGCCCCATGCAACCAGCAGCTGATGCCATGTACTTAGTACAGTCATCCCATGTTTGGGAACAAAATGATGGCAATATATGGCTGTTTTGAAACACAAGATTTAAAATTCAGGGCTCAGGGAATAAATGGTACAACTGTTCTATTTTCTTGACTTTGATCTCAAATGGTAAATGTATCTAACACAGGATGGAAAAAGCAGGGAATAAGCTATAAAACAGGCAAGATGAGGTGTAAACTAAGCTTTGTGACAGGGCAGGCTGATGGATTTAGCTTCAAGCAGGGCGTGCATACAGCTAGAGGAATGTGAGGAATAACCATAAGTGAGAATAAGCCTGGCTGTATTCAAGAATACAAAATTGAAGGGAACTTTGCAATCTGCCTTGATACAAAAGAGGATCTGAATGTACCTTTATGTTGCAGCCTCTCTGTGAGTATCATACTTTCTAAGCAAGAAATGAATGAGAAAACTGTTTTGACTAAATTGAGCTTTTGGGTGAATGGCAGATAATAGTGGGTATGTGCATGCTGATATGCATTTGTTTATTATGAGAATAGTTGTTTAGATAGCTGCTAAACTTTCTAGGTCATAAAAAAGACCTAGTTACAGGATGTTTCAAATTAGAAATGGGCTGCAGACCAAATGGTTTTATACATTGCATTAGAAATTCAAACCATCTCACAAGCCTATTTTCTTACTTTGAATCGAGCTATTAAAAAGTTTATTTTCTAATGAAAGCTTGATTTCATTGCAGATTTGTTTAAAAGAAAGGTCTGTGGAAATTTTCTGAGAATGATAATTTCTCCAAAGTAGTAGTTGTTAGAACAAAACATTTCAATTTTTGACTTTGAAATGATTTCTTGAGTGAATTTTAATATATTATATACAAAGTTAAGGAATCAAAAGAAAAAGGAATTTGAAGGAGAGTGTTTCCATTTATCAGAAGTTAACCTTTGCCGCTAAAATTTTCTTGTGAGAAGGTTGAAGCCTTTGAATTTAGCTATGTCTCAGAAATTTCAAAATTCCCAGTGAAAAGAAGTTTCTCCAAAGCTTTGCAGTTGTTTTTTTTCTGTATTAGAAACATGAAAGGTTTAAAAAATATTTACAGAGGTGGTATAAAGCAAAGGTTCAACTTTGTGCACAATCACAAGCCAAATATGGACGACTTATGGTCACTCAAGTATCAGTCTGTCATATAGTTTTACTAAATACAGTACATGGGATCATTTTTAAAAAGCTTGTGTGACTGGTAAAATTCTTTTTCTGCAATATTATTAAAGTTAATAAATATTAATAAAGTTAATAAGACTTTTGAGATAGAGTCAGTTTAAGATTCTTAATGTGGAATTATATTTTTGAACTGATAAAGACATTTCTCTAATTTCAGTTTGTAAGTTTAATTTTATTCTTTAAAATTTGAGAATCATAAATTGTATACCAGACATGGTTTTGGGGAGAAATTATCTATTTGTAGAAAACAAAACCAGAGGACACATCTGAGCACTACAGAATATGCTGTCATTGTTTAGTACATTGGGTAGCAGGAGGAATGATTTGTTTATACCGTACATTCACTTAAAATTCACTTATTTTCTACATTAATTCCATTTTTTTGGGGTAAAACATCCACATATTTTAAATATCTTCTTAGTCAGCTTGTACAGTATCAAGCAAACAACGATGCTATTGATGGTTTAAAGAATGAATCAACTCTAAAGGATACATTTTTATAAATTCTGTGTTTGAGGTAACCAATCTGCTATCTTCAAGCATATCACAAATATAGTAAATGTCTCTATCGAATTGTGTGAACTAAATCAGCATTTCTGTGTGATTTTACTCACATCCTGATTTCTTTGGATATATTAGTTATACTGTCTTCGCTCCCGTGTGTTATGTGTATTCATGTTTGAAATTTGTATCCAGATTATATTTATAGCACATTTTACACATTTCTTTTTTTCTTTTGGATCAGTGCAACTTGTAATAAAGTTGTAGTAAAGATTTTCATAGTTGTGAGCCTGAGCTTGCTGCAAATATTGGGAAGATATTTTTTGTCTCAGAAAATTAATTCCATGAATGCTCTAGGTAGTAAACTTTTTTTTAGAACACTCAAGACTACTATAAAATGGAGTTATTAATTATGAGAATGGAATACCTTTATTAAGTGACACCAATAGACTTATTATTGCCTGATAAACATATTCAGACAGTGTTATGAAGAGTTTACAATCTAAGTTTGATCTCTGAAATGTTTTTTTATCTGAAAATTGAATGCAATAACAAGAACCCAAAAATAATGCTCCACAATGGGAACAAGAGTATATTTTTTCAAGAGAGGTTTTTTTTTTGTGTGGTAGAAAGGAGATGGATTTTCCCCCAATTTTCAAATTTGCCATTAACTAAGTCTTAGAAATTTCACTAATATGTAGAGTCTGCATGAGATATTTGCTTAGTGTGCTGGGTAGTGAGGAAAAAGCAAGGATTTTAAAAATTCCTTTTTTTTTTTCCTGTGTATTTTTCTCCTGTGTGTGGTGATATAATTTTCTTTTATTGTTTCGCAAAACTCAGAGAAATGAACAGATGGATAACTTTAATACCCATCTAGGACTGACATTTCCAAAAGTGTCATGTTAAAGACAAATCACTGGACAACAGGCTTTGCCACTGTTAGTTCAACTCCCCAAAAGACACACCACTGGAGAAACATATACACCCTTCTTCTGAGGACAAAGAGGTCTGAAAGTCTGTTAATGAATTGCATAAGAAAAGGGATTTTGAAGCCTTTGACTGTAATAATGTCTTCCCTGTTGAGAAGTTAATCATCTGTTGGCTCTCTTTTCCTCTTTTGAACATTAGTTTAAAGAGCTTCCATTATTGTTTTTGTTTCTAGCTGGGGAGAAAGCAAATTCCTTGACCTTACTTTTATGGAAAAAATAATGTTTTCCTTTGCAGTTGAAAAACAAAACAAATAGACAAACATTATTAAAGACCAGCCTTCCACTTCTGCCCAACAGTGTGACTGCAGAGAATTTCAAGTCCATGCTCTATATGAGTTTTTGTGTCGGGCCATACTCAGTGGCTTTTTTTCCCTTGAAAAAGGAGGATTGTGGATAAGAACCAAGGTTGCAATCTTGTCTTAAAGCATACGTCTCTCTTTCTTCATTACCAATTTACTCACAAACACTGTATTAAAACTACTATGAGCGTTAGTGTAATTATATGTATATAATTTAGTATATATAATACTTTCCTTTTTAATTCGGCAACAACGGTGTTGTATGAAAAACTTGGATGCCTGTAATACAGATAATTAGGACAACATCAATCAACCAATAGTGTGTTATTTTTCCTTCATGAAAGAAAAAGTGAAAAACCTAGGACTTAGTGTATTAGACTGTCAAATGATGCTATTTTAATGAGGTATTAGCAAATTTTATCTCACATTTTCCTTCTTCTGCGATGTGCCTAAATCATGTTAATATGATCATGTCTGTTGCATAAATGGTTCTTATACCACGATGGCAGAGACCACCAGGAACAGGGACAGGACTGCACATAGCATTTGTACGCTGGTATAGGTATAAAGAATACTGGCTTACTCAACGGGATCTCAAGATAAAACAGATGGATCAATACTGATTGATGACCTGACTCACAACACCTGACCAACCTTGTGGGTCTTATGATCATGTGGATGCTGTTTTTTTTTTTGTTTTAAACTTACCTCAGGAGTTTTGGAATTTTCAAGTTTAATTGCAAACACTAACAATTCTAATAAAAAGGCCGTACTTTTCCATCAAAAAAGTATCTGAGATGTTAAAAAGGATTCACAGAATTCTTTTTTCAAAACCTGGATTTCACCTCAAGGTCTCTATATTTGTAGTGGTTGCATCTTGTGATAGGAGTCCATGCCCTTGTAGCAATATTTTTGCTGACTAATTTAGGAGAGTTTTAATTAAGCCATAAGGAACCTGAAAATTAGTAATGGTGAGAATTGAATATTATACTGTCCCCTTTCTTGAGGCAATTTTTAAATTTGATTCTTTTGGGAGCTTAAGAAGAAATGGTACAGTCAACATTTTTTAAAGAGGATATTAAAAAAGAAAAAGCCTTTTAACTTGGGAAACTTTTACAATTTGTTTCTGAATGTTGATTTCCTAATAGTTATGAGATGCCTTCAGTTTTTCCATATATCCTTTCTCTTGCTTTTCATGAGATTCAAGAAAAGGGAAATACTTGTTCAGATTTCATTGCTCTAAGGAAGGGACTCAAAGCTAAATAAAAATGACTGTTTATTTTTCAAAATAAGAACTAGAGCAATTTGTACCTTCCTAGCATGTGGGCTCAAGTAACTATTTTATGAAAAGTCAGCTCTACCTTGTAGCCCATTCACTAAATTCAGGGCAAAACTCAGTCCAGCCATGACTGGGCATGCAAAATGATGGGATATCATCACTGCCTAATAACTTCATTCTGTGTGTGTTCAGCACTGACTGCATATAGGAGTGAGTTATGTAAGGAGTAAGATCATGTAATTAATGAAGAACAAATCCAGTTAAAACCAAGACAAATTAATATGAGATGGAGGGTGCAGCAGTCACTGCTGCAGCCTATACACTGTTATAGATCATCCTACCTCATACCTTGGTCTTTTACTTATGGATGGCTTTTACTTAGTGAAACAAATTCTCACCTTTCTCGTGGTTAAGTTGCTTTTTATGTCTTTCATATTCCAAAGGCAGAGTTTGAGTAGCACCACTTTCCATGTAGCTTTTTTTTGAATCTGTCTGAGCAGGTGTCTATGAGAAGATATTACGCATTTTCTGTGGATGTAATGACGACAAAGGAGCATATCAGTACATGGAAGATTTGGAAAATAGGAAGCTAGATGCATGCCTTAATTGTCACACAGTGAAAGACTTTTGTCACAACAAAGCTTTTAATATCCAGCAGAGAGTTTATGGATAGTCTAATTTCTTATTAATCAGGAAAGTGCCTGTTACATTATTGAGTGAAGTGGGGTTCTAAAAATTAACACTGTCTAATTGCCCATCTGGAATTGTAAACAGTTATCAAATCTGACTGCCAATGTCACAAATCCATCTTTAATGTGGATTATCATGCTTCATCTCGGGCAGAATGAAAATAAAAGCTCTATTTGACTGTAGAATATAAACAGTCAGTCAAATGGCTGTGATTTCAATGCTATTCAGCTGGATAAGAGTTCTGCAGATGCTGAAATAAAAAGGCAAAATATTAAATTAACAGGGGCAGAAAAGCTGAAGGATTCTTTTCTACAGTTTTCTTGTTAGACCAGTGCTAATACTTTTGGTCCCGTTGTCTTGCTGTATTTGGAAGTGGTTGATCCTTGCCTTCTTAAATATCATAATTAGGAAATCTGGAGTTTATGTTTCTTGTGTGGGCTATTGCCACACACAGGCAAGACACTGAGTTTGTGTCTTTTTTCTGAACCGGTCCGTGACAGATGTGTGAACAGAGATCCCTGGGTGGGCCTGCCCTTGTATTAGGGGTCAGTCCAGAGAGTGCCCTCATCCAGCTGTAAGAGTGAAAGCAAATTTTGCCAGTATTTTTTGTTGACATTTTGTGTTGGCTCTGGCACCCAATTTCTGAGCAGAGATCTCCCTGGAGCCACCCTTGCCTCTTCCTGTAGAGTCTTCTGTACTGGGGATGGCATAGTGTGTGGCAAAAGGCAGGAAAGGATGGGGAGGGTGGGCAGATTAGCCCTCTCTCACCTCCCTGGGGTCAATAGAGACTCCACAGGGGGTGTAAAGAACAGGGGAGATTGTGCTGAGGGCTCTGCATGCACCTGCAATGCGGTGAGACTTGCCCTACCAGTGAGAGCAGAGGGGATTTTGGGCTCACAAACTTGATGTCGCTTGCCCTCCCAGCCACTTGGGTGGCCCAGTGCTGTCACCTGAACTGCAGCTGTGCTGATCTGATTTCTGGGCCCTCCAATTCAGCCTCCCTGCGGGAGGATGGGGTTGCCTCCAGCTCAGAGTGAGTCAGCTCTGGAGGTACTTAAGTTTCACCTGGACACTGTCATTAGAATCTCAAAACCATTTGCAGATACCTTTAACTTCAGCACTGAGTAAGCCTGGGCACAGGTCACTGCTAGATATGTGAAGGCAGACCCGTAATGCAGAGGTAGATAAAATAAAGGGTCCACTTCCTATCTGATAACGTTGCAAAATAGAACCAATTCTATCATGGACATGGATCAAAAGTATGATAATTTCACAGTTGAATAGCCCTAAGGAAACTCTAATATAGATTCAGAATAAAACTTTCTGGAATAGTGAATTTTCTTGCCCCCTGACTTCCTCTCCTTGCTCTACGTCACTATATTTCCATCTGTCCTGAAAAGTCCTGACTTTTCTGAAGCAGTGTTTCATTTATTGTAAACAATAATTTCTTTTAATTCATAAACAATAATTTCTTTTAATTCATAATGCTTCACAAGGAAATAGTGGGTTTTATGTATTTCACATTTGTGAGATTTTTTCAAAACAACCAGATTATCCTCCTCATAGGTTTTAAAAATTAGAAGCTTTGTGTTTTTCTGAAATTAAGTTAATTTGTGAGATTAAGTTGGTGCTAAGGTAAACCTTTAAAGGACACTGTCAAACTAAAGCATTTTAAAATTAATTAAAACATATAATTTTTCAGATCCCACGAATTTTGGGAAGATAATTTATAGGATTTATATATATATATATTTTATTTTTATATAGATTCTGACTTTTGTTCAATTCATGATGAAAATAATTCTTTGACATTTGATTTCTTTACCTGTAATGCAAGAAACTTTTGTATTTTTATACTCCTTATTCCAGAAACTTCAAAATTGTTTTATTATTCTTGATGAAACTGTACACTACTGTGAACCTCCTAATATATTTCAATAAATTTCAATAAAATTTCCTAATAAATTTCAATAAAAATAATCAAGTGAATAGCAATGCTGTGCAACTGAAACTAATATCTTCTACTATGAAAAAGTCTGTTGCTGCTCAGTGGTAATCAAAGAATTGATGGATGCTTTGATTCAAGCTTTCTAGTAATGCAGTTTAATTTTCTCTTTTTTGACTGTGTTTGGTTACTGGCACATTGCATAGCCCTGAGGAAGTCTGTAATCAAATCCACCAAAGATGATAGAAAATTTATATTGCTTTCAGAAGGCTGTATATGGACCCATCAGGAACAAAGTGTAAGCTCTTCTGGTTGTGTTATACTAGTCAATTTGTTTACAGTTATCAAACAACAGCTTAACAAAAATGCAGTAACTTTTCTCATATTTGTTAATTTTTTTAGTGGAGGCACAAACATGACATGAATGCCATTAAGGGGCACAGCTGTCTCGGTGGTGAATTATTTTATTAACGTAGACTCTCTAACTCCTATTACTAAGAGTTAGCATGGACACAAGAAAATTATCTCTCCTCACTGTTTTACAGCTGCTGTTATAGCTCTGGTGTTTTCTGTTGACTAAAAAGCAGCTTTGGCCACACGGACCACTGCTTATTTGAGGTTGTTTCCCAGGGCATCTCTCCTGACATCCCTTCATTTGCAGTTCCAGTAGATATTTTCAATAAACTTTCACATTTCTTTCACATACCTTTGCTGCTTTAATGAAATGCATGTTCTGATTTTTCCAGAAAGAGCAGTGGTCATCTGATGTTGCTCTTCATAAATAGATTCAAATTGTGAGGTAATATATTTTAGTCCTACTTTATATGGAAAGAGAACACTGAAATAAATTCCCAGAGTGAGAAGAATGAATGTGGCACATTTTCTTAGTAGTTTCCATGTTTCAATGTCAGTAGAAAATGATAATTTTCCCCTGTACAAAAATATAATATGAAGTTCTACAGGAAGAGTTTATGCTATCTTTTGAGCCATTAGTAACTGATTATAATTTCAAAGCAGTACTAATAGCTATTGGTACTCATTTCATATGAAGTTTGTCCACAGGGGTTTTAGCTAAGGATGTACTAAGGCAATTAATCACTGAGTATCACTGAAGATGATAATTTTATGTTAAATTTCAACTTAGCAAGAATAGAGTTGAAGATGCGTGTGTGCCTTGGCAGTGATAAAGGAACTTCTGATGAGTATTATATTTTTCTCTACCTTTAGAAGAAAGATCAGTGACACGAACATTTGAAATATGATATTAGTGAGACCAAAGCAGTCACATCAGCGAGCTGCATGCAGAGACCCTTAATGATTCCTGCTGGTCATGAATAGTGATTTAGTTACACAATATAAGAATGTCTTACAGTTTGCCTGTGATATTATCCTGTTGAACTTATTTCTCATCCTTTAATAGAACAGTTGCAATCTTAAGATCTGGAGTGTATTTCTTTCATGTTTTTCCTGTGATCATACATGTGGATGAACTCTGGAGCACAAATATCCTGTGTGGTACTCCTGAGCTGCGCTTCTTTTCTCTCTCCCAGCACACATGCTGCACTAGCTTTGCTACTCATGGTCTTCAGAGTAAGTCCCAGAGCATTCATTCCTGGCTGGTGATACTGTATTAGAAGAGCAAGAAACCTTAAAGATGGCAGTGCAGGCTGACAGCCTCCAATTGTCACTCTGTGAGAGACCTCCAGGGTAACTCTTGCCCCCACACCCTGCTGTTTGCAGCCCAGGACTCTACTGAAGTACCCTATACTAAGAGAATTTGCTGTTTTTTATCTCAATCTGCCAGCAGATGAGTGAGGATGAGCCAGGGAAGATCCTTTGCATTATGAGCTGTGCATGACACTCCCGACATAGCTCTCAGCCTGTATTGGACAACCTGTTCAGCACTGCTTTGTCCCACCAGGTCCCAGCAGCTCAGTGATGGCACAGGGTGCCCTTGCCATGAAGTCTACAGAGCTAAGTATATCATGATGGCGTTTGTTGTCCCTCTGACACATGGACAGAGGGCCAGTGGGTGGCCCCAGTGCTGAGGGTGCTAAGAAGCTGGCCCCAGCACTGACAGGCCACTGGCTGGTAAGAGCACAACTTTAGCCTAAGGACTGGCAAAAATGGTCAGTTTCCTGGGTTTCTGTTTGCTTGTCAAGGCAACATAAATGTTATTAACACATGTTTTGTTCCTGATAAGAACTGAAAGACTCACTGCTGTTCAGTGGATGACATTTGTACCCTCCTCTGACCTTCACCTTGCAGTCAGCACCTTACACACGGGGCTGGGGTGGTCCTGATCCACAATGCCTCCTACAAGGAGCCCCAGGAGCCAGGGAAAGGGACCTGTGCCTCCTTCAGGTGGTTGTGAACATGCACAGCCTCAGGGCAGGGAATCAGATCTGGGCTTCTCAGGCCTGCGGGCTAAGATAATGTCAAGGAATGCTCTGCAAGCTGTGATCAACAAATGTCCCCCTCCTATAATAAAATGATTATTGTTTCTGGGAGCAGCATTCAGCCCTAAATTGAAGAGAGATCCACTAATGAAAAAAAAATGCCATTGAGGATTAAAAGCTATCTTCCCCAGTGTTTAGGCAGCAGGCTTAGAAATAACAGCAGTAAACTTTTTTTCCCAAAGATAAGCTCTTAACTAAAACTCAGCTAAAGACAGACACTTCCTAGGATCTGTCCTTGGTCTTTCTTTTTGAGTGACTAGAAAATGTAAAGTTTTAAATTTTTGGATATCTGGGCATGCTAAAATTTGCTACAGTTCACACAGCTGCTCTTGCATGACCCAAGTCTGTCTTAAATAACCAGGTCAGCTTCCGTTGGGCTTACCTTTCACACTGACAGCAGCTGAGTTAGACCCATTTGATAAAGGTATTATATATTACAGTACTGTATATTATCAGCATAAATTTGCATAAATAGCTGGAAGATCAGAAACTTGTGATTCAGTGTTTTTGAAAGGTTTTCTCAGAATTAGGAGAATTGTGATGTAATGATAAAATTTAAATAGTAAAAATGGAAACTTCATAGAAAGGAAGCATTTTGATTGTATATTTTCAGCTCTATTGCAGAATCCCTATGAATTTTAATTTCCACAATCTGAGATGTCTAATAATTCATCCACTTTCAAGTAGATATTCTTATTCATAAAAGAGTGAAAAGGTTTTCTGCCTGTTTTTTTCAGCATTTTCTTAAATCCCCATATGCACATGCCAAATGCTGAGGCATAATTGCATAATCTCTAAATTATTTTAATCTCCTTATAATTTCATTAAAAATATTTGCTGTGGATTTGTTCAGAGATAATGGAACATAGGGCTTTGCATTCATTTAATGATTTAAATGAAATCAAGTTCTGTCAAAACAAGAAATGATGCTGCTAATGAATTCTGGGCACAGATTAGCTGATCTGAGTAGGCCTGTTTCCTCAACAGCTCTTCTGTTTTCTCAAGAAATTGCAAATCCCACTGGTATTTCTTGGGATTTTCCCTCAAAAACGTTGCTGCCATGCATATGAGCACAGGCAGGCAGATTGTATGCCACTTCACTGCTTCATTTCTTGGTCTGAAGCCATTTGATTTGCATCCAGACAGCAACTAGCCCCATACTCTTTTTGTAACCAGCTCACAATCCACAGAAGTATGTTTCTACGTCTTAGTCTTTCCCCATTTTGCTCAATCTCTTTTATGTCTTTTGTAATGTAGTCACAGTCGGTTCATTACAGGTCTTTTAAATTGACAGTGTTCTTTGGCTCTTCCTCAGTCAGTGCACAACAATCTTCAGAAAGAGTGGGTAAAATTAGCACCTTCCCTTGGTAAAATATAACATATGTGGAGTGGGTTGCATTTAGGATCTCTGAAGTTATCTACACAGCCTGTGGCTAAGGCAAGCCCTTATGTTAGATGGCTCAACCCCCACTGGCTGATCTCAAGGTATATCCCTCCCTCCACTGTCAGGAGAAGCAATTTAAGCAACTCTAACTCATTCCCCTTAGGTCTCCTGCAACTGGAGTCAAAGACCAGACGAGGCAAGATTGTGCTCCCCTTGGGATGACTGACTGTCCATTCTGCCTGGGAAAACTACTGCCAATTTTTTTTGCTGACAACAACAACAAAAAAGCTTTTCACAAGTCAGTAATATGTAAATCTTGTTCAAAAGCTAGTGCTCTTTCTGCCAGTGACTAGCACCTTGCTGGATATTTCTACTTGCTTCCAGGCTGCTACTTGCAAGGTGAGATTTACCTCAATGTGATTAGTAGCTAGGAAAAATAAGGGAAAGAACTATATATTGGACAAGAAGATACATTCAGTGTTATAAATATCACCTTCATTTAATTTCAAAAGTTTTTTTTTATTATCAACTAATGATGAATGGCTTCACCTTCATTTTCCCCCAGGCAAACTTCTCTCATGTGGCTTGAAGTCCCTAATGGTCCTAATCCAGTACGGTGCAAGAAGTCACATAATCAAAACCCAGGTAGTAATTGAAAATTCTTGATAAAGGTCTTAATCTGGCAGTCTTTTATCTTATGGAGTCCTACGGCAACTCTGAATGAAATTGCTTCTTCTACATGTCACACCAGCTAGTCTTGTGGCTCAGTTAGCTCAGTCATATAGCAACTCTTTCTGTACCAGGGCAAGTACACCATTCATCAAAACGTCTTTAAAATGAACTGACCTCTGCTGAAATAGTCATTAAACTACAAAAGCCTATTTACAATCCTGTAAATAGAGATATACCTTTAATTCTGTGTCACAAATGGTAGGAAGGAGTAGGAAGATATGAAATGTGTGTGGTATCTTGTTAAGATTTTGCAGGGAAAAAGTCCAAAACAGCCTACAGAAAAAACAGTGAATTGATCTAGGAACTCTGAATGTTACACCAGACAATTGCTTATGGCAGTGTGAAAAAACAGATCACCTAACCAGCTTTATCAGCTACAGTGTGGGTGTGTGAAGCAATAGGAAAATTTTCCCAGTTTTGCCCAGTGTGTTGGTACAAATCATTCTGAGCAGGTCTTTGGCTTTGTAAATGCAGGCAGCTGTCAGTCTTCAGTGGGGGAGTTGTGCTTCATAACAATGTGTGGATGTGGGAAGTAAGTCAGTCACCTGTCAGCCAGTCTGAAATGTGCATAAGGTTCCCCACTTAGCCAAAGATCGCTAATTGCACAGAGTGACAATGTGTGGTATTTAAAAGAAATGTTAAGTAGGTATTTTTTTGAAAGTTAAGCAGAGACTGTATTCTGTCCCTTGAAGAAGAATGAGAGATGGTGATGGAACCAAGCTATGGAATAAAGCGTGCTGATTGTTTTCTTGACAAGCAAATTTACTCAGATATTGGTGGAAAGCATTTCAGCATTGCAGGGCAACAAGAATTTTGTTTGGCAGCTCAGTGTGATACACACCATAAATGAATATTTGCTATAATTATCAGGTTTGAGTTTTGTTAAGCAAAACTCCACCTTTTGTTCTGAGTGCCTTTTCACATTCACACAGACTCATTTTACAAAATGATAGATCTTCATGAAAAATGCTGAATGTTAGGATCAAATTATAAAGAACTATCTGATATTTCTATGAAAAAATAAAATCAGTTAAAATATTCAATATTCAATCATGACATGGACAAGTGGTCACAATCCTTTTACTGCTGAATTTTCCTCAAATCATCTAGATTCAGACGTGGTTGGATTTTCAGCTGGGTTCCATGCAGAAAGCACACATATGGTGCATGTCATGACCCTGGCAGACAGTGTCCTACTGTGTTCCTTTTGTATCTGGCATTTGATCAGCTAAAATCCTCTGGGGGGACCACAGTTTGTGCTCCAGAGGATTCTGCCCTGCCTGGTGTTCTGGTTTGTAACCAACACCTACCAAAGCAGCTTGAATACTTTTTTTAAAATTTATCCATCATTTCCTCTCTATTGCCTTGTCTGTTATTCCAGAACAGGCCATTTACATTAATTTGTATCCATCACTACTGATTTATTAGTCATGCCATATCCTGCTATAGCAATATCTCTCCAAAACCCTAAAACCTCTCTGACTTGTTTCACATGTTTTCTCTGGACTGACACACCTCTCCTTCTTTCTTTGACCCTCCTCTGAGCAACCCTGTCTCCCAGTCTCAGGTTCTTTGGCAATTTAAGCTGCCAAGCTGTCCTTACACATACTCATTGGCCTTTTGTCCTTTTACCATGGCCGTTGCTTAAAGCCCTCCTCACTAGCTCAGTGAGACAGTGTCCATCTGTAACCAACCTCTTAAGAACATCTTCACGTATTTGAAGAAGTAAAGTTTTCTGAGAGGGGGACCTACATCCACCTCTTCTAGTGAGACTGATGAGTCTGTCAGCTTGCAGTGGAATGACGGTGCAGGTGTACTCAGCCTGCTGGGTGAAGGTTGGCCACTTGAGCACATTCTCCCTCCCATTTAGAAACTTGGGAAGCAGGACACAAGGTGTGATTCAGATCCAGCCCCCAGATGTACATTTCACTTGCCTGAGGATGGAAGCACTCACCAGTACCATCTATTTTGGGAGGATGTGGGACATGTAACTTCTCTTATTCCACTACAGGGATTGGTACAAGACAGAATTCTTATTGCTCCAAGACAGAATTCTTTATCAGTTAAATGTTTCTTTCCAAAGGAGAAAATGTTAATCTCTTTCTATCCGTGGTCTATCCAGGGGCTAAATGTTCCTTGTGGAACAGCCAGCTCCTCTTTTTGGTACTACTCCATGTCTTGGTACATGGCAAGCTTATTTTGATTACTTTTAAAGAAATAATAATAAATAATAATAACAATAATAAATAAATAATAATAAAAAGATTAACTAGTCCTGTTTCTGGATAAGTGTTTTCAATATCACAGAATCACAGAATCGCAGAATTGGTCAGGTTGGAAGGGACCACAATAGGTCATCTGGTCCAACCTCCCTGCTCAAGAAGAGTCATCCTAGAGCAGGTGGCACAGGATTGTATCAACATTGCTCTTGAATTTCTACAATGAGCGAGTCTCTACAACCTCTCAGGGCAATCTGTTCCAGTACATGGTCACTTGCACAGTAAAGCAGTTCTTCCTCGTATTCAGGTGGAACTTCCTGTGCGTCAGTTTATGCCCATTGTCTTGCCTTATTGGTTGGCACCACTAAGAAGTGCCTGGCTCCATCCTCTTGACACCCACCCTTTAGTTATTTATTCATATTAAAGAGGTACCCTCTCAGTTGCCTTTGCTTGAGGCTGAACAGGTCCAGCTCCCTCAGCTTTCCTCATAAGAGAGATTCTTGACTAACTTAGTAGCTCTCTGCTGGACTCGCTCCAGTAGCTCCATGTCTCTCTTGTGCTGAGCAGCCCAGAACTGCACACAGTATTTCAAATGTGGCCTCACTAGGGCTGAGTAGAGGGGCAGAATCACCTCCCTCAAAGTGCTGGCAATGCCCTTTCTGATGCGTCCCAGAATACCTTTGGCCTTGGCCACCAGGGAACACTACTGGCTCATTGACAACTTGTTGTTCTCCAGGACCCCTAAGTCCTTCTCCACAGAGCTGCTTTCAGGAAGGCTGACCTCCAGCTTGTACACTTGCAGCTTACCTCAGCACTCAGAGAGGCAAAAATTCCTGTGTAGTCCCAGGAATGGCTCAGGACGCCCAGGAATGAAAAGCAGATCTCTTTCTGCGTCTCCTCTGGCTGCATAAGCGAATGAGTAAGGGTGATGTTGCTCTTTTCCACTCCTTTGTCAGCATCCTAGAGTGTGGGTTCTACAGCTCATATTGTTATTTTCATGTTCCCTGGGGTGATAAAAATACTCGAATTGTTAAACTGTCTGCTGGTTTTCTCCATTGATGTTTTAGAACATAGACAATCCTATGATGAATGAGGAGTCCTCAGCATGACTTGTCCATGTGGTTAAAATGCAGCACAGTAAGAGAATGGCACTGGAGTAAAAGTGCTGGAATAGCAGTTGCCAATGGAAAAGATGTCTTAAGTGCATTACAATTTCTTTCCTTTCAGCTGCTTATTCAGTTTACTAAGCATTAATAAAATTTCTTCAATATGAAAGCTCACCTCTTCCCATGCTTCTACGTTCAAATGAAGATACCTTTTAATGCATGGGGTATAAATTCAGGTTCTTCTTTGTTTTGGAGTGAATATACAATCAAATATAAATCAAAACACATACAAAATGTCTAATTAGAACAGATGCTGAGTCAGTCTACGAATGTGAAATTCCTGTCCCAAAGTGGCCTCCAATATTGGAATAGTGACTCATTCCTTATGATTAGCTATTAGCATGTGTGATCTTCATTCAAGCTGGTGGAGAAGAACAGAAATATTGGCATTTATGGGCACAAAGATGCACTGATATTGCCTTTGGAAAGATTTGTAGAGTACCAAGCCTGAAGGAAATAAAAAAGGGCTCAGAAAAAATGATGTTTGTATCACTTACAGATTGTGCCCTGGTGAACGTTGATGGCTTATTAGTGTCATAGTGTAGTATCGATTACTTTCCAACAATGAGTGAAAGGGACTATACAGAAGTTGAATTGCTGATGGAGGTGGGAAGGTCACTGGCTAGTCTGTTATTCTGTTCTTTCTATTATCTAACACTAGCAGCAGTGTCAGATGATGGTGGAAGTTTCCCCTAGTATGTAAGTGGTGTGGGCTCTTCTCTGAGTGGCACTTGCTTCTCCTCCGTCGAAAAGTCCTGGCAATTTTTACAGTAAACTGTGTCATTTTGTCTTTTTATTAAGCACAGCTTCCTTTAGACATACCCCCTTTCATGTGACCGAGACTTACTGCATCAGAATTGTGCTCTCATCTCTTGTTCGTGGTCTTGCGAGGAACTGTCATGGACTGTGATGCAGAGCAAACAGCATTACATGAAAATCACATGAAAATCTCTGTCAGAAAGTTCGTGTTTAAACTTTTAGAAATGGACTTGACTGCTACTAATATTCTGGGACATCTGCATTTTCAGAATGCATCAGGGTTGATGCCTATATCTATTTATATGAACCTCTGTTAAAATCAAAACTATTGGTTAAAGGACCCTGTTATACGAAACCTTTGCTTTGGCAGGCTCTACTGTGAAGCAAGGAACACTGTCACTTTGCCTGCATTTGGGATTAAACTTGTTCCATCTTAGGGAAACTGGTAGTTGCTATAGTCACACCTATACAACACCTGGCATGGAGAAGGGAGGTTACATGTTGTACCTCTGGCAATTACATTGACTCCTGCCTTCTGAATTTTCATTGTGATTTGCGAAGAATTTGCTTTAGGATCTATGCTGACTGATTGCAAACTGGTGTGGATCTCTCCTGCATGTTTAGCAGCACAGGTGTCTAATATTGACAGAAATTTGGTCTAGTCAGGTATTGCTTAAGGAATCTAGTCTAATTTCTTCATGTAGATGGTCTCCCAAGTATTTCCAGTAGCTGCAGATAAGCTGTCATTTACATAAATAACACAAAAGCTTTATGGTACTTCTATTATTGCCTGCCATGACTGATACAGTCTTAGGTATAGGAAGTAAAGCCAATGTCTTTCAGTTCATTTCCTTAGAAAGATGCTGACGACATCAGTTTATCCTGCTCCTCAATTTCATGGCCAGTTATGGCAGTGATGGTATTTCCATTTTTATAAACTATTCTGAGGACAAACAGTGAAAACATCACTTTAAGAAAAAGACATTATGTGGCAAACACTTTGGAGCTGTGCAAGTTTAAGGTTTTATGCATTACTTGCCAAAAGAGAATAGACAAGTGGGACTTTTTACTTGTATTATTAGTATAATAACAATGTGAAATTTGATTTTAAGACATGACTGCAGAATCAGGAAGAGAGAACACTGTGCCTGAAAATGACTTTTAATGACTGCCACAAAAATAATAGCTGGCTTCAATTCACTGCTTGTATTCAGATATCTGAAAAAACCTGAGTGCTACTGACTGATATTCAGGGGCTGTTGCCAAAGTAGATGGGGAACTTAGAAATGTTTGGTTACAGTAAGCCAGAAAGGGCTTTTTAGTTAGATATTGAGTGTTGTCAGTGTGCAAGCATATGGGAAGAACTCCTCTCACACCCTGCCTCTAGTAGATCCTACAAAGGTCTCACAGTGGGTTAGGGAGCATATTATAGCCAACACCGCAAGAAATTTCAGCTTGCTAAGACCCATTGAGGACTTTGGTCTCCTGGCTTTTCAACTCACCACCTTGATGTCCTGAGTCACTTCTCCTCAGGTCAGTAAGTTGTACTTTCACGTGAAAGGGAAAAGTAGACTTCTCTGTTATTATGGATTTTATTTTCAGAATTCAGCAGAACACCAGATGTTAAGATAGGTGTTCACTATAGGTTACCTCTGTATTAACAAACTAATCAGAACCTATTTTGTACTATTAAATTTTTAGCAAGCTTCCTGGAATTTTTTGCCCGTGTGCCCCAATATTCTCCCAAGCAATGGCCAGGAGTGGTTGATGACCAGCTTGCAACAGCAACCATTTCAAATAATCTGGAGGTGCTGGATGAAAATGTAGTTGTAAGGACTTGAGCTGTGCTGTAATACTTGGTTTCTGGGAGAGAAAACAATCTTGTTGTTTCCCCCAAATAATCTTAAAGAGTTCTGTATCCATAACTATTATGACTTTACTGAAAAGGTATTTGCACCTTGAAAAATTTCCTAAGAGGAATCAACCAACATTATTTTAGGAAAGAATTTAAAGCCTATCGTATAATACCTATTTTATACTATATGTATTCCTTTGACATTGCCTACAGACCTCAGATTGAGACCGATGCTCGCAACTTACCGTCCCATTGCTGAGTGCTGTAACAGTTCACAGACTGAGCTAAGGAATTTCTGATCTCATCTGAAACAACAATAAAAGGATGCAGTTAAAAAAAATATAGTACAACAATTGGACAGCTTGAAAAAAACCCATGTTGTTCTAATTACATTTTTAAAATGAAAGCCATTTAAAGGAGAATGAATTAGTTCTATTCTTTTCTGTTTGTCTTTCAAATTTCCATAAGTGAAGTAAAAAAAGTCAGCAGAATCCTCTCCATTAATTATTTATTTGTGCTTATTGAGGAAACTTGTTTTTAACCAAGTTATACTTTAATATAATTTTCAAGAACATTTCATTTTTTGATATAAAATTAACTTTAAATTTTCAAGAAAAGTTGCTCTGAGTGGACTTAGATAGAAACAGATCAAAGCAGTGTTGCTAAAAGTCTTTATTTCATTGAATACATTACTTTTCGCCCATTTATAACATATAAATATTGCTATAATTTTGGATATGTTTAATCCTTAAGATTTGCAGGAAATTTTTCAGATTTATTAGGCATTATATGTAACCTTGATTTGTCAAAGGAACAAAGAAAGAGAATTACACTTAAAACTCTCTAATTAACTGATAAAGACTGAGTTTGGGACTTCCAATTCTACACTCAAATAAGGAATAAAGTCATAATGAAAAAATAGAATTATTTTTTGTTTTATTGTTCCTCATCCTTTTCACACATTGACAGAACATTGTATCCCTTCTAAATGTTTGCATAGCTAGGATTCCTCCCTTTACAGACACTTATGTTGTAATTGTAAATGTAAACGTAAACTGAGCTTTTAATTTCTGAATAATACTAAGTTTAAATATGTTTAAGAACTTGGTTATGAAAAGACTTTATGAAAATTATCACAGAGTGCATAGCAGTTGCAGTAGAAGTTATCTCTTTAAAGCAGCAGATATTCCAATAAAATAAATGGTTTCTTGCTTTTGAGAGCAATGTACTTAGTCTATATCCTATATCTGTGACAGATTTGCAAAGGACGAACTTTGCGTACAGCTCTCCTACTGGGCTTCGATTTCCTTTTGTTCCTTTAAAATGTTGAAAGTCCCCTGTTGAGTCCGATATTGAAGCTGGAAGAGAAGAAAATGGGCATTCTCCTTCCCTATTACAGAGTGTGACTTAAGGAGAGTTGACACGCTCTGGAATACTGTTAGATTTCATGCCATGCCCCCTGTGTGGCAGATTTAATCTGTAGTGTTCAATGGCAAATGGCTGTCTTTTTTCCTGGTATTGAGTTGAAAAGCTGGCAAACACTCATAGTATGGGAAAAAAGTGATTGAGGCTTGGTGAGATATTTCTTCAATATTCCTTATTGTTGGGGTTACCTATAGCTTAACATAAATCCAAGCATACTCTGTATTTGTGTGAAGGGAAGAATAAGCTCAGCCTTGTACTTCAAAATACACCAGTGTCAGATCTTTCCCTGTGTCAAACCCTCCTTACCTTTCTCGACACAAGATACCCAGTTTTCTTTAGTGCAACCGCAATACAAAACACTGGTTTCCATTTCTGAGTATACTGTCTTCTGACAACTGTGCAAACAACCATCCTGGACACATCTACAGAGAATTTACTTTTCTTTTGCTGTCAGCGTATCTTTGAAGAGGGACCTCTAAATTACCTCCTTCAGTTTCTTAAGTTCTGCATTAAGCTTTGTATGCCATGTCCATCTCATTTTTACAGGAATAGGCCTCAAATTCTTGGTTCAATAAGCAAAAGTAAGCACCTTGCTCTGCTCACCGTTATGGGGATTGTAAAGGGATCCTGTTAGAGGGATTTGTTTTTCCATTCAGAAAAGTGTGGTGATGGTGGCCTGAAAATTATCATCAAACCTTTATGCTTCCTTCAAGTTTTCTGAAAGCTTCAGTTGTGTTAGGTCTTTCAAGTACTTTATAATTCAACTGTTTTAATTTCTTAGTTCATTTTACCCCCACACTGTGCATTTTCCGGCACTCGCTTGAAGCTGAGAACCTGAAAGAGGTCTGCCTCTTTTGACAGCTGAGACTAGCAGTGTGTGCATGAACTGTGACACACCATGGGGCTGCCAGATGGCTCCTGCAAGTCACCAAGCCGTCCATAAAAACTCAAACACCTACAAAAAAAAAAAGAAACAGGGAAGAAAATCATGGAGAAATCAAATACTGAGAGATGGAAAATTAACCTATGCTTTTGCTTAGATGAGGTGAAAAAATACAGAACTAAATTAATGGACATATGGCTGATGGATCAGTGAATGTCAGGGAATGGCTCTCTGAAGACCATGTTAAGCTACTGAGCAGTGACAAATGTCATGGTACTGCTGATGTTTTAAGATAGACGATGAAACAGATGTTGCTGGAGAGACAGGCTGACTTCAGTAAGCCCTTTGTTTTATGCTGAAACAAGATGTCCCATGCTGATACTGATAAAAACCTCAGTAGAGACCCACTTGGTGATACTGGAAGCAAATGAGATGGACACTTTGGTGTTTGTACAGGGGAATCCCTGTCTGTGGCATTACAACCTCAGGGGTTGAGCTCATAAAGCCTGGGGTGAAGAGCAATAACAGGTGCGGGATCTGAGCAATCCACAGATGAGTAAGAATACCTACTGTGCTGATTGCTCTAAAAGCATACTTTAGGGATTTTCCTGTGTAAAGACTAATCCCACTGTGTCTCTCCATAATTTATCAATATTAAGAAATACAGGGGTAAAACATGACTGTAGGGTCTTATAAATTATCATGAAGCAAACGGATTGAGTATCATTTGTCTTTCTCATCTTGTTTTTGTCATAAGAACTGCAGGACCTTTTGTTTGTGTTCATTTCAAGATAAGATTGCTTCCATTAAGTATAAACACTCTGCTTTCATCTCTATTCAAAGCAAAAGTGTTTCTCACAAGAATGGCTTACTGCAATATATTGCTGTGCTTATTTCATTCAGGCTTCACTCCTCAGACACAGATTATACTAAAAGTTGAAAGCAGATTAATCTATTCTGGAACAAAAATACAGGAAAAAAATTACAACATTAATCCATTTTTGTGATAAGGTCCTGTTTCTAATCTCATGGATATTTGGGATGGCATGTGCCTAAGTTAAGACTTGAATTTCAGATCTGCTAAATGGGTGGTTCTAGTGCGAATTACTCAGGGAAAACAAACGTGTCTTTTAACAGGTTTTCATATAAGTCACTGAGAGTCGATGAAAAGGGAAGAAGAATTAATTACATATTAGGTGCTATGTATAATATTAACCTCTTATAGGGAAGCAGAAAATCATTTCTGCATTGATTTTCTTCACTGATTCAATTAATATTTAATTGAAGCCTAGAAAGAACAGGCAAAAGTGGCTGAGGATTGTGAAAGTCGCACATTAACAAAGTGTTATGGTCTGTGAAAGATGAGAGATGAAGACAGGACATAACAGTAAGATTTCTTTAGAAATAGAGGCAATTACAAAGAGGAAAATCTTAAAGGGAATATTGGGTGCTGGGTTTTCAATAAGCCAGTCTAGAAGTGCTTATGGAGCTGCTGACACCTCTTACCCTCTTGCCTTTATCCTGAGGAGTCTTCAGTTTCAAACTCATCAATGGTATATGTAATTATGAAGCCAATGTGAAGTTAAAAAATGCAAGTGGTGAGAAGAGCTTCATGTTGACTCTTGCTCCTCAGTGTTAGAGAAGATTGAAAAGTCAGATGGTCAGGCCATGTCTTTTTTTTTTAAGACTTTTTTATTTAAAAATGTTAGCTATCTCTGCAAAGGTAAAAATAGTAAAAAGATAAAAGAAATAAAAATTTTAGTGAGCTGAGAAACATTTTGCTCCTTTTGCTGACTGGATGAAAATCTTATAACTTGTATTTTGTTCTGAAGTGGGCTGAGAGAAAACATCAAAACTACAAAAACTCCTGTGGGTCGATGAAACCATCATCCATTCAGACCTATTTAGGCATTAAATATTGTAACTCTGTAAGCCCAGCACCAATGATGTACACAAAATCTCAGACACTGTCACAGTCTGCAATAATGGAATATGCTGACATTTTAATGGAAAATTTGTAGCATCACAGTTGGATGGGATACACCATGATGGAGGTGGGCTGCAGGCACTGACATTGAAACTCTGCTCTTGACCTGTACCGTCCTTAACATGAATCGTGTCTGAGAGGTTTGGGTCTCAGGCAAACACCAGGAGACCCTACTTTCTCTCATCAGGTTCTTCCAAGACTTTTCGTCTTGTGAGTGAAATTCAATATTCTTCCATACCATGGATGTAACCAGTATGCACAGTTTTGATTACACTAGCCCACATCAGTAACTTTGGTTTACTGTACTCACATTTTATTTTGGTTTCTGAATAAATGGGTAAATCATTCTTGGGAGGGATGTTTGTATCTGAAAAATTAAAGTCTAGGTAAGCCCATCAACTTGATAGATTAAAAATTAGAACGAAAATATGCAGAGAATTGAAAATTATTTCCTTTTTATTCAGAACAGATGAATTGAAGATCCTTAAGCTGTGCCTAATCATTCACAGTTACTCTCCCTTTCTGGAACATTGGATGAAAGTGCAGGAAAGTCTGTAGATATACCCCTTAGAAAAACGGATGAATCAAAGAGAATATGGGAAAGACATAATTAAGAACAAAAACCTGTAATGACAATTCAGGAACTGAAAAAAGCGTTATTTTCCTTCTGTCCTAAGAATCTGAAAACAGTGCAGCAGGTGCAAAACAGGCAACCTCACTTGTAGAGTCTGAAAATCTTTTTTGCCTTTTCTCTTTTTGAACAGTGCCAATAAAAGCCCAGTGAACATCAACACAGTAGTCAGAAACCTCCAGTTCATCAATCCCCTGGGCAGAGCTCAAACACTTCACAGGTTCATGCTTCTTCTAAGCATTTCTGGAGCAAATTTCACCTGAAGCCCTGTTTTTTTTCTGCCAGCAATCATGCAGCTCTTTATTGTTTATAAGGTATTGCCCAGTGGGGATTAAACTGATAAAGAGTGCTAAGCACATTTCACAAAGACAAGGTGAACTCAATTACTATTTCTGAACACATAATGAAATAATTGCCTTTCCTGGGGGAAAAAAAAGTCATCTTATAAAGCTGGGGGGCTGGATGTCTCCAGTTCTTCCAATGCTTATGTGGCTAGAACACAGACTTTGCAGCAGTGCTAAATGCTACTTTACTTTTAAAACCTGGGTTGGTAACTGGTCTGATTTGGACAGAAAATATTTAAATGCAGATGGAATAAAATCTAAGGGGAGGAGACAAAATCAAATTAAATCACTTTTAGACTGAGCAGTTCTCTGAAGTTTTTCACTTCTATTTCTGGACACACCATAGAAAAATAGTGGTTTGGGGAATAGCCTCACAAAAGCCTCAAATTATTTCCACTATTCTGGAAGTTGTCTCTTTGAGATGGAATGCCTGTAGTTGTAAAATATAAATAATTTATTTCATATGAATTTGAAAATATAGGAAAACTGTCAGTGGATTTTTCAGGTTTTGTAATATTCTGTTATTACAGGTTTTTGATAAATTATCCCTGTTAGGGGAGCTGGGACAGATCTGACAACCTGATGGAGATTAGGCTGCCACAGCTCCACTCCCCCAGGTCCAACCAGCAGCGAGGTGTAGCATGTGTTTTCAGTAGGCATGTGCACACATAAACAGTGCAGAAATACATAGGCAAATGGGCAGCCATCCATATCAACACTGATAGAAACACTGAGGACTCATAAACAATCAGTGTCAGGGGCCTCATCCTGAACCTCTCTCTGTATAAGCAGGATGGAGTGCTACAAGTGGAAATATAGGCATATATATATCTATATATGTGTGTCTGTACAAAATTAATTATATATATATACTGAATATGCCTCCAGCAGCTGGGCTCAGCCATTCAAGTCTGCCCATCAGCTGCCCCTGGATCCCAGTCTTTCCAACTTGGTGGCACCACGGATGCACAGGCATCTCAGCTCTGATTCCAACCCAGAGATTGGTACTTGATTTTCCTCACTCTGGTGAGCAACTGACCCTTTTCATCCTTTAACATCCCACAGTAACTCCAGTGCAATCCCAAAACACTCTTCCTCTGTGTCCTGTACTGTGTCTGACACCCTTAGGGAGCAAATCCCAGCAGTCTGAGAGATGCTTTGGCATTGACTCATCATGATAGTTTTCATGCCTGGATGTTTTGTCTGAGGGTCTCTTGGGACAGCCCTGGGAGGGGTCTGAACAGGGTGTCCCTTCCTCTGAGTCCTTAATTCAGATTTTCACTTCCCCTTGTGCTCCTCTGTGCCTGTGGAGATGGACCTTTGATGGATTGATGGCTCCTGCGACGGGCATTGGAAAAGCCAGGCAAGTTATTATTTGGTTTTCCACCACCATATCTCTCTGTGCTTTGTGGGCATACAGAGGAGTTTTAAATCACATAACAATCCCAACTACATCTTCTTAGCTGTTGCATACCTAGTCTTAACTATTGCATGAGTTGAAGGTATCACTAGCTTTGGTACTGAAGCTTATATTTCCAGGAGAGCATCTGAATATCTTCTAGAGGTTATGCAGTGATGTACCGCAAGGATTAAAGCTGTGTTTGATCCCTGAATTTTACTAACAGATAAAGTAAAATTCATTCCAGGACTTCATCAGTTCACTGGAGAGATCCCTCAAATAATCAAAATTCACACAGAGAAAGGTTTCTCATTTTAAAGGATTAGAATATTTTTAATGAAAAGAACTGTTCAAAATTAAAAGGTAAAAGAAGATAAAATAGATATTAAATACCTAGAAGTTTTTTACATAAAATGCTCACACCAGATGGAAGCAAAATGTTATGATTTCATTTCATTGGCTTAAGGTTTTCATGAAATTTGATTCAGTTTTTAGAAATATTTTTGTTCTCCCTGAAACACTGATTTTTTCAGTGAATTTGCCATTCATCCAAAAAAATATGTTCCAATGTCTAGATTACATGTGCTATCATAACAGTTATCAGATATAGAACAACCGTTAGTTATTCCAAATGACTACATTTTCTTTAAGAAAGATATTCAGCACCAACTTTTTCCCTCTTGGCAAGAAAATCCCTCTTTGAAGAAAGCTGCTACCAGCTAAATGCAAGACTCCAGAGGCTGCACAATCCCAGTGTCCTCCCAGAGAGGCACCCAGGCTGGATGTCGGCTGTCCACCATGTTTTCAGAGCTGACCCCACCTCCTGGGAGGCTGCAATCCTCTCCTCTCCCTGCTGACTGACTTGGGTTTGGACTGTATGTTGGGATCTTCTAGCTGCTGTTCCAGTTACAGATCTTCTTCTATAAGGAAACCTTCCTACGTAATTTCAGAAACCCCGATGGAGATGTCACCTTATTTCTGGATGTTTCCAGGACTGTCTGGCTGAGGGATCCTGCTCCTCCAGGGTCTGCAGAGGCACAGAGTCATCAAACATCTCCTACCTGCTCTTTCCCTGTTTTGCAGTGTAATGTGAGACAGTGAATTAAAACTGTATTGCTTGCAAAATTACAACTTTTTATTCGTATTATTTTTCCAACCTGTTCCCTCTCTCCTTGAACATACAATCTGTCCCAAGCAAACAACGTCATAATTCCTACTTTATCTGCTGAATTATTCCATATTAGACTGAGCATTACATTAAGTTTTTTATACAATTTCATTCAGTGTTTTTGAGAAGAGCTGAGTGGAAAAATGGCACAATAGCTGTATAAAAGACAATTTAACAAAATCCAGCTGTTCCCTGAATTTAGCAGTGATCTCCACCATTTTGTGTGAAATACTGCTTTTTAAAGCTACCTCAAAATAGCAACATAAAAATATGCACAATGAAGCCATTACAAAATAAGGACAAAGACCCCATAGTCCTAATTTTCTGGGAGGCTGAATATTGCTCAATCAAAACAGAAATATAGTTTTTTAAGGAGTAGGTGTTAAACTTTTGAAAATAATTTTTATTTCAGAAGCCCAGTGACTGTGGGAGTAGAAAGGTGTTCTGTGTGGATGTTGTGTGGGCCAGTTTTATGACTCAAACAGCTGCAAAACTGGGCAAGTGAAAGCGAGTCTCCACATGACTTTGCTGGCTGCCCCTCCAAATCTGTGCAGTGTATGGTCTCTCTCTGCTCTCACAAACGCTATGGTTGCAAAAATGTCCCCTCTCCCTGCTCTCCTATCCCTAAATTTTCTCCCCATTGTCAGACCCATTTGTTCCCTGCACTGGTGCCAGCAGCAGCAGGGAGCTCTTGAGTGAAGAAGGGCTCATTAAAAAACAGTTTTCATGAGCTTCATGCTGTTTAATCCTTTCCAGAGCTGGTTTCTTCTCTCCTTTTCAATGCTGCTGCTGTCAGTCACAGAGCCAAATGAGTGATCATGTGAAATATCGGGGGGAAAAAAATAGAAATCCTAGCAGAGGCAAAGGCAAACAAATAAATGAGGAAACAAAGCCCAAAAGACAGAAAACAAGTGAGATACTCTTTTAAAATTGCTAACAAAGCATTGCAGTTGGCCTGTTTCATGTGATAGGATGTACCCGAACTCTGGTGTCCTGAAGCTCATGCTACTGCTCAGCACAGAGCATTTGGCTGAAGCACTGAGTGCTCACGGTCTCAATCCAAGTGCTCTGTGTCAGCTGGAGAAGCATGTGTGGCTGCTTGGTTCTGCTTCTCCATCCCCTGCATGCTCCTGTGAGGCTGCATCCATTCATGGCCACGTAGAGCATATGAGAGAAACAAATAATCCCCAGTATTAGGAATTTTGTGATAGCTCTTTAGCTGTTCCAATGTTTAGAGATAAAGAATTTGCTCTCAATGGTCCCGCTCTTTTCTGTGGTGACCAGTGACAGGATGCAAGGAAATGGCCTGAAGCTGTGTTGGGGAGGTTTGGGTCAGATATTAGGAAAAGGTTTTTCACCCAGAGGGTTTTTGGGCACTGGAACAGACTCTCTGGGGAAGTGGTCACGGCACCAAACCCGACAGCGTTCAAGAAGTGTTTGGACAATGTTCTGAGGAGCATGGTGTGACTCCTGGGGTTTCTGTGGAGGGCCAGTAGTAGGACTTTGATGATCCTTGGGGGTCCCTTCCAACTCAGGGTATTCTATGATTCTGTGATTTACTGGCCCATCTCCAGAAAGCAGCCAGTGTGTGATGCCTTGCTGTAAGGGGCAAGGTGGGAGAACCAACTTGAGTTGGGGAAGGCTGCTGCTGCTTCCTTTTGTTGACACTAAGGCATGTGTTTTTGTGAATACCTGTGTGTGAACACACTGCATAGCTGAGGGGCTTAAAGATTTGGGCAATGCTTTCTGTTTTCTCTGGTTTGGGGCATTCTTTCTGGTCATTTCTGGAGAGAATAAAAGAGAAAGGAAAGAATTTAAATTTAAAAAAGAGCTTCTGGGTTTAGCACAAATCTGTGAAAATAAAGGAGAGGTTTCATTTTTGCTCCAGTGAAGGACTAAAATGAATTCCAAACTCCCAAGTTGTCACAAAACAGAATTCTGTGCTCTGGCTGTCCCTTGCCATTTGTTATGAGGGTAGTTTTTTTCAGCTCCTGGAATGTCTTTTATCTAAATCCACAAAACTTCATATACTTTACAAACTTGCAGCCTATCTCTGTAGCTGAGTTTATTAGAAATCTCATTCATATTGAGCCTTCCTAAGCTCTTTAGCTGAGAGTTATTCTGCAGCTTGGATATTAAAAGACCACATTCAGGAGTTGAAGAAGCTTTCTGAAGCTTAAGTTCAGAAATCGAGGCAAGGCAGGTCTTCACTATTGCAAGCAAGATAAAACAAAATTATGCATTTAAAGTGAGTTGCAGCTATGTCTTGCAGATCAACACTTTATTTTGTGTCTCTGAAATGTATTGCACTTATCTTGGGGCCACAGGGCAGGAAAGAGAAGCAGAACTTTTGTGTTTTGTCGGATCTAAGGCAAATAGTATCTTAAAACAAAATAAGTCACTGGAAATTCTGCTTTATTTGGAGGAGACCAGAACAGAAATAAGAGACTAAGGAAGAGCTAAAACTGGTTTTGTTTGATTCTTCTAAGAATCTACCAAGAATTTTGCTTTCAAGAGTCCTTTGTTTCTGGCAATCACCAATCACCAAACCTCCCTAGTCTACGCAAACCACAATACTGTAAGTTTCTATAAGCATCAAACAGTAAAGCATTCCTCTCTACCTCTCCAAATACTCTGACTGAATAGGTGAAATTGGTTACTGGAATGATGAGGTAAAAAACCCAACATGGTAGCAGTTTGTTGATGCTGCACTCTAATTTTTACAAAGGAAGAAACAAAAAATGCCTGTTTTGTGACACCAGATAACACAATATATATTGCAGTCACTGGGTGGATTGGTAAAATAAGAAAGAGGCAACTGGGACAGAAGAAAGGAACTGTCAGTGACATCCTAACAATTAAACACTGAGACTAGTAGGGAAATTTTTCCTTGAATAGGGACAATTGTGACAAATCAAATGAAAATATTTAGCACCAAGGAAAACTCATTTCTCGCCCTACTGTACTGCTGGTGCAATAACTACAACTGGATGGCTAATGCAGAGTAGTTCATGTATCAATCCCAGCTTTACATGAGGAGCTTGAGCTTCTGCCCTGAAGAGACAAACTCAGTATCTTTGTGTCCTCTAGTCACCTCTTTCATCATTTTGTCCCTCACTTTGCTAAGCAAACAGCAAAGATGAAATCTGAAGGAGTTCTGCCGGCAAATAACAGTCATGCTATAGTCAGAACTTGGAGGGCATTTCTTTTGAAAGAGCAAGCAGACAAGCAAACCCCCAAGCTGGATTAAATTATCTGTGAGCAAAATGGCAAACACCAGCCACCCCTCAGCACCTGCCCCAGACTTCTGGAGAGAGAACCACAGAGTGCAGTGGCCTTCTGAAGTAATACACCACTCCGATATTTTCCCTCTTCGCTCTGTGAGATCTAGTGAAACACCATGGCTTGGCTAAGTGATCTCAAAAATGAGAAAGATTGTGGAAATGCACTTTCTGTCTTTTCCACAAACTCTGCTTTGCATGTGCTGCCACGCTGCAAAATTGAGCCAAACTTTCATATCCCATGGGAAGTAAACATTTGAGGGCATAAAAAAAGATTTAAACAGACCCTTGCTGGGTCATAAAACCAAGATTAGCTCAAGAGATGACCATCCTAGTACAGCCAGTAGCCACTCTACTGGCCGAGGTCTGACATGTTATAATACAATTAATTATAACACAGAGGCGAATACTCTGCAAATATTTTTTTTTTTTTGTGAGAACAATTTTAAAACTAAATTACAAGGGTCTTACAGTCATGGAACACAGAGTGAGATAATCGAGTTTACAATAAAGTCACTGGGAAATGAATAAGTACTGCCATGCATCTGTGAAACTCAGCTGTTAGTCTTCTACAAGATAATGCTATAAACCATGATGTACAGCTAGAAGTCACTGATGACTGTATTATACAGAGTATAGAATAATTCCTCTCCAGTTTACCATGTCCCCAAATTTATTTTTTAGCCAGTAGTTATTCTGTACTACTTAGGGATCATATAACTCCCATGTATTTCTAGAAAGTGCAACTCTAATATATCACAGCTTCTCATAAAAATTTGTCCTTCATAGAAGGGCAGTTCTAAAGATGAATAGTCTAAAGTCATCCTTTGAAATGAAAAAGGAGTCTTAGAGAGCTAATAATAGTTTTTCTGAACTTTCTGAAAAAGCAGTTAATATCTTTCTTCATTCAACAGCAATTCTCATCCCATTAAACACTGGGGAATCTAATTTTCCTTAGCTAAACTGGGACTTTCATATGTAGAACAACTCCTGTGAAATGACATGCAATATCACAAATTGCATTTGCAGCTTTTCTAGCTCTTGGATATCTAGAAAGATGATGATCCCAAGTAAGTGTCATATTTGCTATATTCATTCATGTGTAACAAAAGATTTAAGTAAATGGACTTAATTTTTATTCTGCTACACTTGACTTGCCTGATACTGGTCCCAAAGAGAATTATTTTAAAGAAAAAGCTAGCTTCTTAATTTGTTCTGTTTTAAGTGTATGAATTTGACTCTCATGAGCCAGAAGAAGAAACAGCAATGATCATTTAAAGAAAGCCTGTACCAGGCAAGCACAGTTGGAAAAAATCCTGCACTGTCAGGGTTTAGTCTTCAAAAAAGCTCCTGCCAGACGGAATGATGAACTAACCGAGACCCCTTCCAGCTGCAGATTGGTGGAAATGTGTGTATTGTTGGTACAATTTCTCGAAGAAATGAGGAGCCGGGGGAGGAAAGTCAATTACTCAGAAGTGCAGCTCCACTAAGACGTATTTTGTAAAGAGCATACCTTGCAGAAAGCACCTCAGAATTTAAAAGGCTGAAGACATCAAAATCCTGGGAATGGATCCCAAACGGAGCATCACTGGGGTTTTGCCAGCGTGAGTTTTAGGGTGCCTCTCTCTCCCTCCAGGGAGTACGCTTGGAATTTCTTTTGTCTGAAAGTGGAGACCTATCTGTAAGATCCTCTCACTGTGAGGCCTGCTAGGGAGGACATGTAAAGGAAAATGTGTAGGAACAGTGAGGCAGGAATCATTTCCTGAAGAGATAGGGAAGAGTCAATGAAATCCTTTAAAAGGAAGGACAAATCCCTCCAAGATCCTCCCAAATTGCTCTTTCTGTTTCTGACAGGAAAGTTTTTTTATGCCCACGTGGAACTTGCCTTAGCATCAGTGCCTTCAAAGAAAAAGGCAGCAATACACATTCAATACACATACTGAATTGCATTTAATTTCCAGAATATCTTAAACAGACTGAATCAGGATTAATGATTTACTTTCCTTCGTTACTGAAAGAACAGAACAAATAAAAAATAGAAAACTGGTAGCCAAAAAATCCTTTGTTATTGGTGACTTACTTTTTAACACTGCATGAGCTTGTAGCTGTTGTGTCATGTGATTTATTGGGATTTTCAACCTTTTTGTTATTGTTGGATCTTCTTTAGAAAAGATGCAATTTAGAGTTTAGTGTTGCTGAAGGCATATAATGGCACAGTAATTGAGAAACTAAATGGAAAACACGGCTCTATTTCAAACTGTCAATCCCATGAAATGAAAACTAATTAAAAATACCTGGTAGTTTTAAAGCCATGTGTCATCAGAAGACAACATAGAAAGCATGAGTGAGGGTGTCTGCATGATTACAATTCACACAGGCACATGGGATCCCTGACTTACCGTATTTAGGTATAAATATAATTAATCCATTTACTAGACTAAACCTTGAACTAATGAAGACAATATTCCATTTTGCAATGAAGTAAAAAAATACACAGAAATTATGATTTTGCCATTCAAGATACATATCTGAAAAAAGATTTACCTTCTTAAATATTTTGTATTTTCCACTCTCCATTTCTGATTAAGTTCTGATGTCTATTAACATAGATTCCCATGGGAAAACATCTATTCCCCATTAGTTAAATATGTGGCCATGGGATATTTGTTTTCTGTATTGTTTTAGAGAGAAAAATTTCCCACCTCTGTGGGTTGTAAAAACAGAATGATTTTTTTTCAAAATCCTTTCCTTGAATAATATTGTCTGCTGATTAGAACTATTAATACTTTATTTTCCAAATGTAGCTAATTTAGGAGCTACCATTAATCTGGACTCAATTTGGCAGGAAAGTTGTTCCTCAGCTCATATAAAAGAGATTAATTGTCCTTTTTTTCTGAGGCATGAGATAGATGTAACAGCCCCCAGGGCTTTGCCATTCAGCATAGTGAAGAGGTGTGCAGGAAAGTCACAAGGCACAGAGATCTATCTGAAGATGAGAAAGAAGATCTGTGATGAGAGGTGCTCTTCAGCTGCTCTTGAGGAAGGCAAAGCTTTTACTGGCCAAGTGCATTTTTACTCAGAGATCTGAAAGTAAGGATGGTGGTATCTGTGTCTTATGAAGTGTTTTTCCAGTCATTTCCAAACTGAATTTGCTTCAGTATATTTTTCAGTTATGGCTTTGTGTAAGGAGTCAAACATCTGTAGATATGTATTTGATGGGCAGACTGGTCCTTTAGGACAGTAAGCTGTGGTGTGACAACACCTTAGAAAACTAATTTTTTAAAGAAACAGAGAAAATTAATGGGAGAATTGTTAGGTAACAGGAGAGTGTGTAGCTTTGGAAGGAAAGACTAGTAGGAAAAAGTTACAATATGGAACTATTTCTTGACCTCAGGTGCCTGTTTGCTGTTTTAGAGAAGCTGTAATGTTTTCATCTACATCACCTTGAAAGAAAGATGCCTGTCTGTCTGCTAGGCTACAAATGGCTCCTGAGAAGCAGAAGCAGGAGTGGAAGAAAAATATCTACATGGTCCATTAAATGTCCCAGGAGGCCTTACATGAATAAAGACTATGAATGAGCAATGTGTACGTGTGAGTATTTTTTTCCCCTCCAAATAAAAGTATATTATCTTTTACTTACTGGTCTTTCTTAATCCTGTAACAGAAACTGCTGATATGACTCTTCTTAAAGAAGAATTAATTCATTACAAAAGCAACAAAACTTCTAAAGCAGATGTGTTCAAAAATGTAGCAAGTAAAATGCATTATACTCAGAAATAAACCACTAAAGACTATGTATTTGCACATCAAGTTGTAGCTGTAATTGTACTTTCAGACACGTTACAAAAATAATTTGGAGACTGTTGCATAACTGTGGATTATTGATAAGGTAAAATCACTGAAGTGTGTTGGCTGAGTGTATTTGTATAAATAGCAGGAAGCTATTTTGTCACTCAGGTGAGCACAAAAAATGTTGGTATACTACACACATTTGTTGAGAAAGAGCCAACATTCCTACTTGGTAGAGATCAAAACCACTGGGAGAATTGGTGGGCTGAGTTTCTCTAGCTATTCTGAGATTTCATTCAAACATGTCTATTGCAAGATCTAGGTTTGTATTTTTTTTCTCCCATGACCATTATCAGTACAGAAATAGAATTTTTAAGAAAGTAACTTTTAGTGACACAGTGGAAGCTGTATGAATATGTATTATATGAAGTCTGAGAGAGCACCTTCAGAAAAAGGGAGAGTACTGTAAAAAGTCCTGCATATTTTAGATCTTCTATTCCAAACAGTCACTGAAGTAAAGATAAGAGGTGGGAGAAATTGCCAGAAAATACGTTTTGCCACCCCGTTGGAGTTTGGCTGTGGAGAGTTTTAAAAAGACACACTATTTTCTCTTTGTTAAGCACCATGAAAATGACAGTGGTCCATGCACGGGAAACCTTTAATCTGGTGGTGAATGTTCAGTTTAGTGTTGTTCCAATGAATAATACAGCATGCCAGTCTGGAAGAAGCCTGATGAAATACCAATGCTACTGTAAGTCCTACTGGAGAATGTCTCCTGTGAATATATAACAGACATATTTACGTTGTGCAGTATTTTGCTTTAAAAAATTGTCTCCTTCAAATGTCTGCACGTGCATTTGTCTATGAGTAAATAAACCTAGTTTAATGCAAATCATTTTCATCTCTGCAGCACTATGAACGAGATTTCTGTTTGTTAAAACTGAGCAATTGGAAAAAGAGCAGAATAAATTGCAAGTGGTAAACCAGGAGTTTAATTTAGAGGAAAACATAATCTATATGTCTTTCTATTCTGGTGACTATGGAAGAAGCTGAATTGATTTAAATTGGTTAGAAAGTCTGTGCAATAACACGTAAGGGTTCGCATAATCAACAAATAAAGAACACATATGTGTGGTCCTAAAATTGTTTATAACAACATAATTAATACAAAATGTATGAGATGTGACACCACAGATGCTTTTTTTTTTTTTTTTGACAGCTGACTGGGGATAAGACTTTGCTGAAGAAGAAGAAATTACTTGTTAGTCCCATTTGAGATTTCTCTGCAAGTCAAAATTAATAAAATCATCATCATTACTGTCTGTTTTTTGGTAGCTGTCTTCTGGACTGAATATTAAAGAGCTTTCAGACTGAAAAAAAAAGACATTAGAATGGTGAGAAAATTCTTTTATATTTTACTCAAACATGATGTCTCTATTGATTTGTCAGAAAGAGCAGGTGTATTGTTAATCAGAGGATTATGTCAAACGGTAAAAAGCTCTTTTCAAATTGAAGGAATTAAGACAAAGGATTAGAATACTCTAACCTTTTTTACCTTTTCAATGCTTTATGTTGCATTTTTCACATTTTTTCAGAGAGACATTGACTATCAGCACTTTCTGCCCTGCTTCTTATATGCATAAGGCCTTTACGAGCAAAAATTGAAGGGTATTTTCCCCTGGCTGGCCAGATTTCAAGGGTTTTCTGACTAAAACCTGTTTTTGGAACACAGTTTTAACACACTGACACCTTATTTTCACTCTCCAGCTCAGCAGCTGAACACTCTCTATTTTTCAGATAATCTTGGTTATTCTTCTATGTTGGCCATTGCTTTTTTTTTCTGCTTTAAGGAGGATGAAAATGAAATACTTTGATGTTTTGCCAGTCCTAATGAAGTAACTGGTAGTTCAAGATAGACAGTGTAGTTAATTCAAGACAGACAAATTAAAAATGAAGAAAGAATTTACTTGCTGTTGATTATATGCTTAACAGCATAATATTAACTTAAGGAAGAAGTACAGAGGAATATTGGAATATAGATCTTATAGTTGTCTGTTTGGCAGTCCCCAGCTTAGTTTTGCCTGGCTTGTGACCCCTGAGGACACCTGCATAGCCTGGTGGTTGGAATCCAGTGTTTAAAAAAAACCCCAGTCATATCTGAGACAGTGGTTTTATTAAAGAAAAGCCTGATTTGGGATCGTTGATAAGTTGATACTTTGATTTGCAACAGATCTCAAAAATTTCCAAGCTTTTGTTGTGATTTGTAATTTAAATAGGGGAGGCAGAATTAAGACCTACAGTATCTTTGTCATACCTGTTTATATTCGAAATATCGGTGCCTGCAGGAACTGATAGCTGAAGCTATCTCTTATTCATCCATTAAAGTGAACTTTCTGGAATTGCTCTAGCAGTGGACTTAAATGAAAGAAGTAACACATCCACAGGTTAACCCTCCCTTCTGTCTGGTGGACTGTGGCTCCTTATGTACTGGATTTAGTATTATGTATCAACAAACAAGTGTATCAACTGTAGGAATGGGAGCAACGTAGAGACCAAGACAGGGCACAGAGGCTCTTAAACATTTTCAGGATGGGATCAAGTGTTTTCTGAAGGGTACCAAGGCAGGAGCAATATCATGAGCTCAAAAAAAACTGTTAATAGTGAAAATATAAATGTTTTGCAACAAAAGTGCCATCTTTGTCTTCTTATTCTGGGTGCAAGAGGAACAAATTACCAAATCACACCACATCATATCTTCAGTATATTGACATCAGTTAGACAGTCCATCTCTTTTTTTCTTCTTTCTGAGGCAGAGGTTGTCCTATGAAGGCATGAAGAGCAGGATCAACCTGCTAAATTTGCTGTTGTCTTGAAATCCAAAATAATACAATATGCAAAACCCAGGAATGTTTAAGTTGAACTTCAGGCAGCCATCATTTTTAAATGTTGATTGCTCGTAATCAGGATGAGTAAAGCTGGATCTTTGATGAAATTTTCAGCAGTGAGTTAGGTACATTTTCCCAGTTTCTTTGGACAAGAAGAAATTAGGAAGGATTCTCAGTGACTTTGATTAGCTGATCAACTGGAGTAGGCTAATCGTAAAAAAGAAATTGCTCTGAAACCACTCCTGATGAGTGTGGGGAAACAGTCTTGGGAAAACAGAAGAGCACTTTTTTATGTCTTAGTTGCCTCTTTGCTTGGTGTGTGAGCAACCTTGCATTTAAGGAGTACAAACAGGAACTTTTTTAAAAAATTTTTCTTGCCACCTCTTAGTCTATGTGTAGTATGCAGAAGAAGCAAACCTAATTTGCATCAGTGATGCAGGGTGAATGAAGATAAAGCCTAATTTTAAACTTTTTCTACCTCTTTGAAGTGACTCAGGCTTGCTTAGAGGCATGCTTTGAATCTGTGAGGCAAAGCAGAAGTGTTGTAAGCACCACTTTCCTCTCCTGAACACTCTGAGGGTGATTTTTTAAGTTTGCTAATACTTGTAGGTGTGTCAGTGACACATCGTTTGGGGGATTGGAGGGACAGGTATAATGGTATAATGGTATACTCTTGTGTTCTTTCATTTATAGTAAAATTCATTAGACGAAAGCAGTCCTTTTCAACTTGTATCTTCACAATCATACATTACACATACACATACATATATACACACATATACATACCCAGTCATACACTTCCACAGGGAGAGGCCCACTTTAGGGGCATACTACTTTGTCTGCTTAGCTGTTACCATTAAATTCATTGTGCTATGATATTTAAAACAGCTGACGAAATGGTTCTTACACTAATACTGGGGAAACTCTGGGTGATGTTTTGCTCTTGCCGTCGGTATACATTTTTGCTTAATACAACAGGGTTTTCTTCTGCTTTGGGCTTGTGGGTGATGTGTTTGACTTCTTAGTGTGAGTTAGAAGCTGAAATGCTGTAAAATAGTGGGAGTGCATTGATTTCACAGCTGCATTTCCCCTACAAGTTAATCACAGCAGTCCCTCCCTCCCTCACTCCAGCACTGCCTGATGTATTAGTAACTGGACATATCTAATGACTATTTGGTAATTAGAATTTGAACTTTCTGCTTGACTAATTTATTTGTTAGTATTATAGGAAATTTGATGTTAATTTGTCCTAAAGGCTAATCTATTCAGATTGCAGTACATAGATATTAATAGTCTAATGTGCTTTGGTAATCAGAGGGAATTATGTGATTATGGTTTGTGGCTTGAACAATTAAAAACAGTTGGGTTTGAGTGCACATTTCAAGGTTGTTGTAGCATTTATGGAAAGGGATTCCTATAGCAAATTTGTCCATAATTTCAGCGTAATGTCCATCATGGCTGGGCTTCACGAACGAAGATTTAGGAAGGCACTATCCATGTTTGTTACAGGCACGCTGGTGACTTATGAGGCCAATACGAGACAGACATATCCTATTGCAAAAGGCACAACAGAAAGACTCCTTGAGTGGTGTATTCAGCAGGATACGATTCTTTCTGTGTTGTCTTTTCTCCTCGAGAGTGATCCTGCGTGCTTTCTCAAAGGAAACTGCAGTGTTATAGATGGTGTGTCTCCAGGCCTCCCGGTTTGAGGCCAGAGTAGACCAGTTATGTTGATCAATATGGCCAAGGCTGAGATGTTGTTTCAGGGAGTCCTTGTATCTTTTCTTCGGGGCTCCTCTCTTGCGGCAGCCAGTGGCAAGTTCACCGTAAAGCAAGATCTTAGGGAGGTGGTGATCCTTCATCCTTGAGACGTGCCCTGCCCATCGAAGCTGTGTTCTCAGTAACATGGCCTCAATACTTGTGACTGCTGCTTGTTCTAGAACAGATGTATTGGTCACATAATCTGACCAGTGTAATGTAGACCTGTCATAAATCACTGGTCTGTTTTAAGTAAACTACCATGTGTCCCAGATGGTTTAGGATGGGAGAATTGTTTAGCCCCAAATTATCAGCAGTGTACTACAAGTGACGTAATTGCTCATTCCTGAGATTTTTTTTCAAGTTGTTGCATATTTATTCTGCCAAAGTGTAAAGGTCAGAACTCAGAGAAAACTGAGATAGGAGCAAATAAAGAGGAAATACGGAATGTGTTGAAGTCACATTAGGGTTGCTGACAGGCTTTTTGCATCATTCTGGGAGCTTATACTAAATTGCTTATCCACCATTACCCTGAGGTCTCTGATTTCGAAAACATAGTTCCCAGTCTATAATACTGTCCTTCATATATTGCTTCTAGACATAATTTTGCCTTAAATAGTACAAAATTACACTTCCAACTGGCTTCATTTTACAAGGAAATCTAGATTGCTTTGAGAGCTTTTCTAATCTTCATTCTGACAATTTTTAGGCTCCCCAGAATTTTATATTTTGTAAATTGTAAGTGTAATTCTACCCAGATCACAACAAATAATTTTGGGAAGCCTCAGGTTTAATCTCACTCCCAGGAGAAACTTGCTGTAATGAAGTCCATGAAATGATTGATGATTACATTAAAGATCTGTCCATTAGGTGGATCTTAATATATGTGAAATACACTTTGCCGGCCCCACTCTAATTCACTGTTATCGGAATGTATATGGCACCAAGGCAAATAGCTTACAATGACTATTACATTTACACAGTTACATTTATTGACCAAACTTGTAGTCTCCTCAAGAAATTAAATCAAGCAGGTTTGACAAAACCTGTTTTCTGTAAGTCCACAGTGACTGGTATCAATTACATTTCCTTCCTTTAATGTTTTTGTTGAGCAAGAGAAGCAAAGAGCTTTCAGCTACTTTACAGAAAGATCATTTTCCTGCAAGAGAAACTTTCCAGGAGTAAATCTCCAGACAAACTGGGGTCTTTTGTTTTGTGCCACGTGTCTGTAAAAAAAAGTGAAGTACACAGATTGCCACAGTCACGGCCAGTGTGCAAAGTATCGATTGGAATTTTAAATAGAAATGTTCAAGTGCTAATTATCTTTAATCAAAAGGACTAATCTGGAGATCAGATCCAAGTACTAAGAATCCCATTAGAGTCATCAGGCGACAAGAATGACAGACACTTCTGGTAGGTCAATTCAGAACAAGCCTGGAGACTGATCAGCTCAAACTTATTTAGCATAAAGGGCTACTCTTGTGGGGAAGACTAATATGAGGTCCAGGAGAAGACACTACACTACTTCTGTAAACTAAATGCAGTTTTGTCTCCCATATATATAATGACAAAATAACTGCAGAACTACTTCAAACTTCAAAGCACTAACAAAGCTGTTAAATGAATACAACAGAAAAGAGAAATCTAAAATTTGTACAACATGCTGTCAGTTTTACTCCAGTTAGAAGTTTTGCAGGAAGGAATATGTATCAAACCGATAACTTCAGTAACACATCACTTCAACTACATGTTATTTTGACCACATCATCTCTCTTATTTATGGTTTATGTAATAATAATAGTGAATTCTTTATAAAAATTGGAAAATCTTTTCTAATTTGTCCTGGCATATGCAGATGTTTGTATTAATAGAACTCAAAATTAAATACTTATAAAAACATTTAAAAACATTCAAATGATCTTGTTATGAATGAAAATGATACTTTAATGGTTTGGAAAACCTCTGTGTCTTGAGTGAAATTCTTGCCCTTCTAAATCAAAGGGAACACTCTCCTGGTAATGGGCTGAAATTTTGATTAAATTATTCAGATAATAGTGATTTAAGCTATACAAACATTAAATGTTTATGCAAACTAACAGTAGCTACAAGGATGCTCTTAGTTGTGTGATTAGATGTCTTAAAAATACTTAAATAATTCAGGATATTAAGTCCTAGCTGGAAAAGACATGACCCTTAGAATAGGGTAGTGTCATCACATTTTTATTTGACCCTGCAGCCACATCAAATCAATTAAAACAGTCTCTTTTGGATGTCATAATCTGAAAAAAATGGAAATATTTTAAGGTTTCTCTTGCTGAAATAAACAAACAAACAAACGATCTCAGTCTGAAAAAAGGAAATGTGACAAAGAAGTATTACAGCATTGGTTGCACAGAGGTAGCTATAGAGCTGCCTTGCCTTAAATACTGCTGGAGGAAAGTGAGACTCACTGGCTCAAACCTGCTTCTCCCACCAGAGCACCCTGATCACCATATCATAATATAGTCTGCATAGTTTGCACTTACCTTCTTTGATTAAGGGCGATCTCCCATACATAAGATCTGTCCATATGTGTATGTCTGCAATTGGTTAATGGAGATTAGTAGATTGAAGCAGATGCTCCTCATATCTCTGTCAAAGGCAGTTTGGAGAGTTTACATTGTCCTGGGCTTGATCTGCTCTTTTGGACCAAAAGTCTGTACCTCCCAAAGGTGTGAAACTTTCAGAGGTAAATCTGTCCTGCAAATCTCTTTCTCAACTGTGGATCCTTCTGGAAAGTACTACACTGTCCTTCTGTCATGCAAGCGGCCTTGGCAGCCTTCATAGACCCCTGTGCCTCTCTGCATAGGTGCATTGTTGCCCAGGCTATCCATATCCATCCCTTTGAGAGGGAACACATCCAAACAGCTCCCTAAATGTCTTTAGGAAGGTGCTCACCTTCTTTGTCTCCTGCCCAAAGAAAACATGAGGACTTTTTTGAGACTGAATAGCTTCAGCAAAAGGAACTGTCAGAAACCTTCCTTCAAATACCACAGTGCCTTTGGCACATTCATGGTCAGCCCCCTACCACCCGGGAAGCTTGGTCTTTCTGCTCTTGGTGAGTACTCCAACAACTATACCCCTTACTGAAAGAGAGAGCCACTCTTCCCTCAATATTTTATGCATCGAATTAATTCACATTATAAAAAATGGAAGGTTTGAAGAATTTGTTGCAAAGTTGTGTGCAATTCCAAAATTATCTAAACTACTTTGTTTATTTTGTTTTTTTTTTTTTTTTTTACTATAGCTGGAGAACAAAAAACTACTGAGTTCTAATTAATGTTTTATTCCTCTGAGAAAGTAGGCTAGTGTGGTTTTTTTGACTCTTAAGGACAGACTTTCAAGGCATGCAGACACTTGTGTTTTTCACACTTTCCACCCAGATGAGTAGTTCTAGGATCAGTCTGCATCTGCAAAGATGTTGTAATTTTTGTTTTCTGCTGTGTCCAAGTCTCAGGTTCTATGTGTTGCTTTATCTGATGGCACAAACGATCCTGTTTGCAACGTATTTTGTCTTGAAGCCTTTACATTGGTGCTGGTAATATGACACTAATGTAGCTCAGTGACCTTTTCAGCTGGGACACATCTGGAGTTGTCAACAAGTAATTTATATCCCAGTTGCTTGGGGCATGGAAAGCCTAAAGCCCTATAGAAACCTGAAATTGGCCAAATGATTATGTTCATCCCAAATATCCCCAGTTATGGCCCTGAATGATGTGCGTAGGCAAACAGTTGGGCTGTTTATGCTGTCCCTCAGCATTCTGCTTACTGTATGCACTGGAAAATTCCACTGAGGAAAGTTCCTATTGCCTACAGTGCTTTTCTTTCTCTATTTTACAGTTTATTTATTTATTTACTGGCTCACCAGGATTCAGTCATAGCTGTTGTCAACAGCAGTGCCAGTTCAGCCTGACAATAACATATTCAATAAGTATGCCTTTTATCTTTCTGAAATAATGTCCAGTTCTGATTTTTTTTTTTTTTGGGGGGAGAGCTGAAAATATAACTGACTAAAAATAAAATTACCCTGATGTGATTTGTAGTATGTATAGAACATTTACTTGTATGCTTCTTTCATTCTATTCAACATCCAAGAACTCAACATGCCAGCCCTTCACACAGGTGGCATCACAGTTCTTTGACTGTGATTGCAGGAAATCTGTGCTGAATTTCTTCAAGTTACGAGTATGTCAACTGTCCCACAGTAAAATATATTCATTAAAGAGGCAGGAGTTGAAGTCATTGAGTTTTTAGATAAAAATATCTCCTGCTTAGTTTGAGTAGATGATATCTAGCTTGGACAAAGAAATGTCATTATTTGCTGGTAACTGTGCAATATTGACATATTGGAGCAATTAAAAAAATATAGTGGATAGGAATTTAAAGATCTAAAAGAGCTATTAATCAAAATTAGATCATAAAATTAAGGAAAGAAAAATATGGACTATATATCTCTATCTTATAGAAAGATAATTTAAAACTATTATATAGTCTTCTGAAGAAAAGAAATGAAAATTTATTTCAGATTTGGAAACAGATCCAGCAGAATTCTACAGAACAACATGAATTGTGCTGTTTATTGAACTATTTAACATCTATATTAAAGTATTATATAAAGAGATAGTCTTTGCTTAGTTATTGCTTGTACAGAGCTGGGTGAGGCAAAACAGAAATAATTGCTGATACGTGGCCACTCAAGCTTTGTGATAAATACAAACAGAAGAATTTGCATGGATGGTTCAGCTATTTCCTTTTATGCTGAGCAACGTAAAAGTTTTTTTATTACCATCAGATTTTAGGAAGCATGAACTCTTGTGTAGAAGAATAATAGTTTCATGGTAGTTCATTCCAATATATCACTTGTGCATTACTCTGTTCCTTAAAAAAATTGAACACTGTTGTCAGTAGCACAGTGTATAGCAGAAGATCAAAATCTCAGCTGAACAGCAGGTGGATCAAACCAGACATGTAACAAATGGAGATAGCACACAGAAGAAGAGGGAAGGTTAAACAAGTGAATTTAGGAAGGTTTTTCAAGATGTGAAGTGGAAATCTACATCCTTTTAAATGTACAACTACTGTTGAGCTTAATATTGATCTGCGTTGTACAGCGCAATAAAGGACATAAAAGAGGCACTTGAGTCCAGATGTAAAAAACTGCACGCCAACACAGAAAAGGTTTGAGCAAAAGGGGAAGGGAATGTCCCAGCTTGCTCATCTTTTGAACTCCTAACACAAGCAGATGAAAGGAATAATGTTTTCTCAGAGAAGGTGGAAAAGGCAACAAGCTATAAACTCAGAAATAAGAGAAGATGAGGGGACAAGTAAACATCTTCCTACGCTTGGACAGGAATCTAATGATAATGCCCTAGGAGAACATTACTGTGTATATACTTTATCCGCACATAGATATTGGCTTATTAAAGCATCTAACCTTTTCACCAACATCAGATGAAACTAAATATAATTTTCTGACCATGACATCAAAACTCAGATACAACCTGGGCATAATCAAATACAACTCTATTGCAAGTTACATAATCTAAAATTAAATTTAAATTTGCCTCAATTACTGGGGAAAAAAAAGATTTATAAAATTAAATTTCAACAACAGTAATGTAGTAGGACAAATAATATATCTTTTTAACTACCTCTTTTGAAACTGTCTGAAAAAGTCAGCTATGGGTAGCATTATTTCCCCTATGCCCCATCACTTAAAATAAAGATAGGTAGAAAAGAAGAAAGAGTATCTCATAGCAGTGACTGTGGCAAATTCAAGTGGAGTGACCCATTGCAAAGATTATTTGAATAAAGTTGGTGTCATGTGGCATTCATAAAAGTGGCTTTGATCTATGAAAAATATTACTATATTACTCAATAACCTCTGAGCCCATAATATGTCATTAAGGTAATCAGCTAGTAATTTGCTAACTCCCCTCAGGACTAAAATAATGTTTCTCATATACAGGTATAATTTTTCTTCCCAAATCTAAGAAGCGTAGAAATGAAAGAGTTAGTTCAGTGAAATGAGTAGCCAAATCACTTGTTAGACAAATCCGTAATGACAGGCTTCTGTTCCTGTTGCATAAGCATTCATGTGGCATCCTGAACACCACGCAGAAGTTCATGTATGTAAAAGTTCATGGAGAGGAAACAATATAGGAAAAATGACTGTTAAAGACAGTAAAGAATATCTCTAAAGTATTAAAACCAAGAGATGATGACTATGATTCAGAATTGGTGGAAAAGCTGATAAAACTTTAATTTTTTTTTTTAGTTGGAAATGCTATTTCACAAAACTAGAAACATTTATCAGAGCTAAATTTTGTCAAAATGATTACAAGATCACTGAGGTTGAAAAATGTTAAAAATTATAAACAGGTCTTTTAACTTTTTTGGGGTTTTTTTGTTTGTTTTTCAAAGGACTATTTGTTTTGAAACTTTGTCTAATGCTAGAGGTTTTACCTTCATATGTAACAACTTTTAGAGACTTTAATTATTTGCTTCAATTTAGAATAAGAAAAAAAATGAGAGTATTCCTGCTAAGCAATAGTCTAAGAAAACTCCAGTTCTAGATGTGATTCTGAATGCCTGTTATTTTCTGTCAAATGGTACGTTACACTTTGTGGCAAGTATAACATTTAATATTATTAATAGTTTCCTCTGTTTGAGGCTAAAAATTTATAGAAAAGTGGTTTTTAAAAATAAATGTTTTAGAAGAGTCTGTAATTATTATAAATCAAATTCCAATTTATTTATATTTGTAGTCTTCCAGAGTAAATACCAGAAGGCATGCGGACACCTGCACTTTTCACTGAAAATGACCAGAAAAGATGAGCTATTTTAGTGTGAAATACTATACCAAGTGGTAGACATGGTACTGCTAGGATCTGGGTATGTTTTTAGCTGTTTAGAATTTATAAACCAAACAATACCTCACAGTAAAGGTCAGGTCTTCTCTTCATGACTCTTTGTCACATACTGCAATGCACCGTTGGGAGCAGCCAGCAGCTGGTGACTCTCTGTGGTAAGGTAAACTTGCTTGATGCAGGTTTGGCACGTTTCATATCAGCACGTTGTGAAACTGTGACTTGAATTAATAGACAGGACCTAAAACTATGAAGCTTGATTATTTTGGTGGAGTTCATTGGTGTCTACACCCTGAAAAAGGGATGTGAGCCTTTCTTTGTTGCTAAGTGTCCACAGCAGGAGTATTTACCTCTACTTGTGGTATTGCTAAAGTGGTGTTTTGAGAAATCAATAGTCTACCTAAAAGTGATTCTTTTGAGAAAAGTTATGGAAACTTTTTGAGGGTGTTAATGGTGGCTTATTTCCTGTTACACATTCTGAGTTTTATCCCCAAAACCACATGTTTTAAGTTATTTAAAGGAAGATATTTTTCATAACTGGAGAAAAAACCCCAAAGATGTCTCTGTTATTGAAGCTTATTTTGCTTTTTAATTTTTTTTTATTTTTTGTTTATTTATTTGATCTTAATTATTTGTCTTCCAGAAATATATTAATGTTGCTACACCTAGGAAGTGTTCAATTAAATCTGAAATGTTTATGAATGCTTGTTTCCTGGCTTTAACGTGCTCTGCATTGGACAGTCTGTGTTTGAAAAGTGACTACAGAATTCAGGTTCTGAAACCTGCAGAAAGGATCAGCTGTGAAACGTGAATAATCAGATTGCAAATAAGTTTAAAATTGGCAGATTCTTTATGACTACAGGCGTGCAAGATGATTGCCTAGCAATAGGAACATAACTTCTGAGTTTCATTCCATCTGTAAGAACTTTATAGTGATTTTTCCTTTATCCAGAAATTATTTTTGATGCTTGTGATTCAATCATTTTTTTCTAAACTAAGTTAATGCTAAAGATTTCAACCCAGATTCACTGATTGAATATATCTAAGTTCTCCCAAAACGCTTGGTAAGTGCTAATGAGCCATGTAAAACCACTTGACAAAAAAAAGATTGATAGAACTTGTTGAACTTTTTCAGGTTCAACCATCTGAAGCCATATGAGGCTTCATACATATTAATTATATTATTATATTATATCATATTATACTATATTATATTATAATATAATATAATTATTATTTCTTACACATCAGAAGGAGGTCCTTCAGCTGGAGGCTGGTTGGGCACTGGAACAGGCTCGCCAGGGAAATGGTCACAGCACCAAGCCTTTATTTATCTGCTGTATTTATGGCAAACGGTGCATCTTGAAAGCATCTCTACACATTCTATAGAGAAATTCTTTGTCTCTTGGTCTCTAAATTCTTGTTTGAGTCCTCAAAATTTTTGCAAAAATAATGGACTGTCAGGTTGCTTTGCTGTTGTGTGCACCAACTGAATGTGCCAGGATTTGAATTGTTTCGAGTACTTAAATCTTGCATCTGCAAATGTCCTTTGCAAAATTGAACATTCAGAGATTTGTTGTTGCTGTTACAATACTCTGGGGATAGCATTGCCTTAGAACAAAACACCCCGGAGAAAAGAAATGTGCTTTTATCTAGTCTGGAGCAAAGAACTGGATTGTGATTTGGATGCTCTCTCTGCAGGGGAGCTGGCAACCAGCGCTGACCAGTGCAAGCAGGGACACCTTGGTGGCATCAGGAGGCATGATCCTATCTAAAGCTCACCAGGGCATCTGCAGAACACTATTGTGCTCACTTCAGGGGTAAAAGCATGCAAGAGCTTTTGCAAGGCAGAAAAAAGCATTAGTTTACTGTCAACATGGTCTGTTGCATTGAGTTTGGTAAAATATGTGGAGCCCAAGTATCAAAGTATTAATGAGGTCCTACCAATGGGCAGTCAACAGATAACTTTAGTAATAAGCTTCCGAATTGCTTTGGTCTGCTGCCAGAGTCACTGCTGAATTAATTTTATGTTTATTTTTAAAAAAATTAATTAAATAGACAGAAAAACAAGGGAAATAGTGTTGAAAATGAAAAGCTTTAATAGTATTGCATTAACTGCTTAGCTGTGAGGAGTTTTTCTAAAGAAAATTCCACATTTAACCATCCTTTATGTGAGACAGAAACACTCTGGGGTCAGGGCAGGGGAAGAGATTTATTTATTGAAATGAAATATTGTTGTGGCAGCAGCTGTGGGTGAGGTTTGGTCCCACTGGTCGTTCTGAAAGTTAATTCATTAGAGGGATCAGAAAAGCAAGTCAGAGATTTAAATATATCTTTTGCTTCTGCTGCTGATCATTACTTGGATACTCTTTTCTTGGAGGGAGGCCCAGCACAGGGTCACACTGTTTTCACTCCTGCACCAGTACAGCTGAAGCATTAACCTTCAGGCAGCTGTAGGGGGGGGGCACACGGCACAGTCCCTCCTCTGTGGATGCCTCTGGTGTGGAGACACCTGGATGCATGATGACCACAAATATGTTGTAAAGAAATATTACACAATTTATAGTAAACTTTTTTTTTTACTTTTTTATCCCCATTATTTTCTCTTTTCATCGTCTGTATCTCTTTTTCTTGTTTTGAACGTATTTGTTTGAAACTAACTTGGCCTGCAATTTTCAGTTTGGTCTAGGGTTTGTTCTTTCATTCTAATGTTATATTTCATTGCCTTTCTTTCTCTCCATATTACATATACTTATTGGGTCTTTCTGGCTTCATTTCTGTTTTCTTGACTCCAGTTTGCCTCCGTCTTCTCTGGCAGTTTTTGTTTCCCTCAGTCTCCTTTCACTGCACATTTGTAATTTCCTACAAGGAAAGACTGCCATGAAGGGAAAAATCTTTGCTTTCTCAAGTATCCTTTCTTCTAGCAGCATTCACAGCATAAAACATTGTCCTTCACAGAGAGATGAAGAACTTAAAGTCTTTCCAAAGATAAAAGAGCCAACAGATTGTGCTATCTGGGGAGGAATGGATTTTTCTTCTTTTCCTTATTTGCCTTATGGATATGCCTGTACAAGTTCTTGACTTTTATTTCAGGAATTAGGGAAGTTCTCATCCACATCCCCTTCCCAGCAGCAGCACAGGAAATGGTAATATTTGTTATATTATAACAGCATGGGAACCCCTCACTGATTTCAGCTGACTGAAAGTTGGGTTCCCACTGAGGAAGGGACAAAAGTTAAACAATGCGTTGGCATCATTTTTCTTGTTCAAACATTTTCACTCATTCAAGACTTGAATGACAGTCTGTGACTCTCCATTCCTAAAACTAGCACAGGTCCAAGCAGCTACATAAACATGTTCGGAGCTCAGCCATTGCACAAAACAGTAAGTCTGAATTAGTGCTTCTTTTTGTCAAATCTTCCTTTGCTGAATAAACAGCCTTTGTGTTATAAATCAGAAGGAATAGACTAACCCCAGATTTGGCTCCATTTCTCCTGGAAGTCAATAGCAAACTAACAAAAACCAGACAATGAGGAAATATGTTGGTTTGAGTCAGTGCTAAATGGTTGCTAATTCCAGGTGAACTCCAAGGGCTTCTGCCTACATATGGATGTCTTGCTTCACACCTCTACGATATTTCTCACTAAGTACTTTCATAACTAATCAACATTAGAGTAAAAAAAATAAAAATGGTTATATCAACTTCAATATTTGAATACCTTTTCATTCCTATACATTTACTGACATATGGTTCGCGTCAGGGCAGTTTGTTACAGGAGCTGAAAAGTAATTTTAAAATATAAAATAACAGTGAAACCATCTGGAAAAATTTGTAGACTTATTCCCATGAACAATACAGATGACACACCACAGAGTGCCAAACTCCCAATCTGCAGCAATGAGAAGGGATTTCATATCATTAGCCATGGTGGTAGATTGACACTGCTGGATGCCAGGTGCCCACCAAAGCTACTCCATCACTCCTCTCCTCAGCCAGACAGGGGACAGAACATATTATGAAAGGCATGTGGGTCAAGATAAGGACAGGAGAGACCACTCACCAATTACCATCATGGGCAAAACAGACTTGACTTGGGAAAATTTGTTTAATTTGCTACCAATCAAATCAGAGTAGGGTAATAGGAAATAAACCCCCAAACATTAAAAACAACTTCCCCACCTCCCTCTATTCTTCCTGGAGTAAACTTCAACCCTGATTTTCTCTACCTCCTCCTGTCAGTGGTGCAGGGGTACAGGGAATGGGGGTCGTGGTTAGTTTACCACAAATTGTCTCTGGCGCTCCTTCCTTCTCAGGAGGACTCCTCATACTCTTATTCTGTTCCAGCATGGGGTCTTTTCCATGGGAGACAGTCCTTCATGAACTTCTCCAGCATAAGCCCTTCCCACAGGCTGCAGCTTTTCATAAATGGCTCCAGCATGGGTCCCTTCCATAGGGTGCTGTCCTTCAGGAACAGACTGCTCCAGTATGAGTTCCCCACAGGATCACAAGCCCTGTCAGAAAACCTGCTCCAGTGTGGGCTCATCACTCCACAGGACCACAGGTCCTGTCAGGAGCCAGCTCCATTGCTGGCTTCCCATAGGGCCACAAACTCCTTTGGGCATCCACCTGTTCAATGAGTTGCAGGTGGATCTCTGCTCTGGTACCTGGAACACCTTGTCCCCCTTCTTCTTCACTGACCTTGACACTTTGCAGAGCTGTTTCTCCCACATACTCTCACTCCTCTCTCTGACTTCTGTTGCAGAGGTTTTTTCCCCCACTTCTTAAATACACTAACCCTGAGGTGCTACTCACCGTTTCTGATGGGTTTGATCTTGGAGCTGACTGGCCTTGACTCTGTTGGAATGGTGGAAGCTTCTGTCAGCCTCTAATAGAAGGCACCACTGTAGCCCTGCTACTAGCAAAACCTGGCCACGCAAACTCAATACAGGCATAGAATCTTGCAGGACCTTTAAGTAACAGAAAAAAGCATAAGAGAGCATAGCTGCACAGGTTGCAGTATAAAGACCTCAGTTAGATGTTTTCCTATAAGATTTGCTTCTAAATATTATAACAAACTATAAAGTTTAGAAGATGTCTTTTTAATGCAAAGGTCTCCTAAAAGCAGGGAAGAGTCCATGTGGAGAGGATACTACAGAATTACTTGGTGTCTTACTGGGGAAAGACATTGTTAGCTGTGTTTCTTCTGGGCCTGTATGGCTTGACTCAGTAGAAGTTTAATGGGCATAGAAATGCATCACACAGCAAGGTGTTAGAGCTGTTTCAGACATATGAAATGGCCTGACTAGGTTTTTGAGAACAGAAGCACTATGTTCTGTTCAAAAGGAACAATGTGAACAAAACAGGTGAACAAAACAACAATGAATTGGCTTGCTTGGAATGATAGTTTTTCTTTTTTTTAAAAGCAACATATGGGAGGTTAGCAACAGAGGAAGGTTTGGAGGAAAAAAATGTCACATTTGGTAAGGTGAAGGGATTTAGTCAATACTACGTGTGACTCACAGACTGTCTTATTCTAGAAAAACATTGCTTCAGGTATACTAAGTGAGTATAGGGAGGATGCAGTGCTATTTGTATTAAAGAAGCTTTAAGGTTTATTACTCAAGGCTTTTTTGCACCTTAATTCACTTCAGCCCTTTGAAAATCCTCAGGGCATTTAACAGAATGCAACTAAAGTTGTAAGGTGCAGTTGCATAAACTGCCTCCTGGAAGTATTGACAAGCCTTCTGAAATCAAAATTATTCATCAAATCTCATCTTCTTCCCAGTATTTCATGCTATAATCAGATAAAAGCATTAGAAATATTTAAGGGCTGAGACTTCTTGCTTTTTAAAAAAGTAATGTAAAATTAAGGGTGAAAGGAATAGGAAGGGAGCCTGAGGACTGAAGAGAATTCCATGACTTAAGACAAGGAAAACCACTCAAAAACAATGCATGCAGCTAGTGGCGGATTGCCTTTCAGTTATGGACATGTTATAGATTAGAAAAAAATATCTCAGTCTTACCAACACCAATATCTAGACCTCTGTTTTTCTCCCCTTGTTTGCAGATCCTCCTCAAGACCTTATTCTGATATAGAGAAAACTCCTTGGACAAGAGTTTCGGAAAGGAGACAACTTCCACAGATCCTTAGTTGATATACCTTAGCTGGGCTGTATTTTGAACTCAACACTTTCTACAATTACAGTTCCCTTACCTATCTTAGTCTTGAAATTCTAGATTAATGTACTTCCAATTACTAGTCCATTTTAAAAAACATTGTGAAAGCAGTGACAGGTGTTGTAAATAAAAATTTCCCTCCATACTCCATGAAAAACCTCCTCAGAGATAAAGGCTCCAACTGGACTGAAATTTCAGAATTGTATTTATATAGAGTGATTTGATGATGCAAAAATGCGTGTACACATCTGAAACCCTTTTGAAAGCTTTTGAATTAGTTTAATGGTATTTTCTGATTTTAACAGATTAACAGTTTCTCAATGTGCATGGCACTTGCACTATTTTATATAGAACTGATATCTCAGTCCATTAATGTCATACATTTATATCTCATATGTTTGCTACAATTTGTTCCAAACCTCAGGTTGTTACTCTTGAACCATTTTTGAATCTTCTTTCCCCAGTGTTTTAATGACTTCATCTACTCATGTGAGGTCTTTCATCAGCTGTTGAAACTCTCCAAGTGTCTGATGTCTTGTCCTTATTCCTCCTTTTCCCCACCTGAATTCCCAATCTGTCAGAGTTAACAGTTTCAACTTAAAATGATAAACCAGAAGTGATTTCTAAGCCGACAAAGAAGTGACAGACCAGGAAACACATCTCTACTGTACCTTCTTACTAGTAAGACTGAGGAGCTTAATGCCCTCTCCCCACTGTGCGCCTTTTCCCCCCTTCCTTCTGAACAACTGGCGTATTTTTTATGTCCACTCCCCTGCACATGCCCCCAGATATTACCTTCTGTTTCATCACTGAACTGTTATATTCAGGCTTGTGCCTATCTTCCAGGAGCCACTACAGTGTACTGTCAAACAGTGTGTTTCCAGCTTTTTGGACTGAACTGGGTACTTTCTAAGGAAACTACCTTTCGCCCACAGATGATATTTTGTCTCTGTCTGGGCTCCTAAAATGATCTCTCCATGCACTAAATCTTCATGCTTTCTCCTTTATAACCTAATTTTTTTATCGTTGCTCTTTTTGTTCTCTCATCCATCTATATTGCAAATGTTCTTGCAACTTCGTATGTTTAAAAGCCAGCCAGATGAAAAGAGGCATATGTAAGAGCAAACACAGCACAGGCATGTGTGCTGATAAGATTAATTCCTTGTCATCCACTATAATGTTAAATCTAATTTGAATTGCAGCCCTTGGGACCTGCAATTACAGTTGTCCATCTGTCAATGAACTGCCATTTTGAGTTGTACTGTAGTTAATTGCAGTTAATATACAAAGCCTTTCCCTTGTTGTTCTTCCATCCCCCCCACATCACCTCTGCTTTTATTTTCAAGGTATAATTAAAGCCAAATAAAGAGGAACAACACCGAGTTAGCAAGTTATTTATTTAAGAAAAAGCTGAAGGATCAAGACAGATATTATCTTCTCAAGTCTAGGAAAAACCACCAAATCTCTTTAAATAGAGAAAAACCAAGGAATAGGTATAAATAAAACAAAACTATGGGAAACTAATAAACTAGAATGTGTAAGAGACAACGCTTTCCTAATACTTGCTCTTTGTTTCTAATGATTTACTACTGGTGCATGAAAATGTTCACTCTGAATATTCAGATTGGAATCTGTTCCTTGTTAGCATCTAGGATAATCTCTCTGACCCAGATAATGAGTTATGGATAGCCCCAGTGTCCATTTCAATTCCACCCAAAGGATGGTGTGAGCCTCATTTAAATCTGCTTTTCTTAGCTTAGCCATAGCTATGCTTGTACTGGTCTTATGAACTCTAAAGAGTCTTGTAAAAATTCTTAATTCTCTATGGAGGATGGAGAGAAATTCGAATTTTTATTTTTGGGAGCACTTGCTGCCTTCAAATTCCCCAGGTTTTTCTAGAAAATGTCTGGTGGACGCTAACACCTTGAAACAAGTTGGAAACTTAGAGATTTCTTGTGGCAGCACTTGAAATACCAGATATAAGCACTGATATATGAGGGAGTCAGGCTACCATCCAGAGGAATCTCTACAGGTTGGAGAAATGTGCCAATGGGTGACATATCTGGGATGTTGCATTTCGAGTGCAAGATATGTGGACATAGTGGAGATGGTCTGCTGAGGTGATCACAGAAGGCTGAGAGAGCTGGCACTCTTTAGCCTGGAAAAGAGAAGGCTCAGAGAGGATCTCGTCAACGTGTATAAATATTGATGGAGGGCAGTAAAGAACCCAAAGCTGTGCTCTTCTCAGTGGTATTCAGTGATGGAGGTAATGGACACTGTTTGAAATACAGCTAATTCCATTTAAACATGAAGAAGGACTTTTACTTTAAGGATGATCAAACACTGGAACAGGTTGTCTGAGAGGCTGTGAGCATCCTTAGAGAATCTGAAAACCTGACTGCACATGGTCTTAGGTAGCCTGTGGGGTGTTGGATTAGATGATCTCCAGAGGTGACCTCCAGCCTCAACCGTTCTGTGGCTTTGCAATCGCCTTGGTGAACAAAATGTCCCCTTGGCAAAGGGCTTTCTGGTCATTTTTTGAAATTGCCTTTTTGTTCTCTGTGGGCCCAGGAACTGATTCAAAGGATTTTGCTCTGGTGTCTTCCTAGTGACTGAGGTGAGGTTGAGCAGCCAACAGTTCACCTGGTTCTTTTTCCATGTTTTTCAATCATATGTATTTAGTTAGCTTTTTTCCAGCTGTCAGTGACTTCTCTATCACCTAAAAAGGCCCCAAAACTACAGATAGCAGCACTTTAATCACGGTGGTAATTATTTTCAGCCCCATGGTTGAATTCCACGCAGTCCCATTGACCTGAATTCATTCAGTTTATCTAAGATGCCTGTAAATTGTTGCTTACCATAGTCTTACCCAACTAAACAGGTATGGTCAGAGGTCCAGAAACAGACTTTGCTTGTGAAGTATGAAGTAAAAATATATTCCCGAATGGTCCTTTTTCTCTTTTACTTATAGAGAAGCTCCATAAAAAAGCTAGGCTTTTGCCAAAGCTCCCAATTGTATTGTACAGTAAGCTTCTGCTCCCCATCTCTTCTTCTTCACAGTGATAGTCCTAATTGAAAGACCTGAATATCTGGCCCTGGTGGTAGCTGTTCCTTCTGCTCTGTGACTGAGGCTCTGACACTATTCCTTAGCAGAAGAACTGCAGCAAGAAGGAAGCCAGCTGCCCACAAACACCTGCTTTCAGCAGTCACCCCTCCTAGGGGATCTGCATCCTCACGATGTTCCTCCTCTACTTCCATAAACACTCCACACCACTGACATTGCTTGGTCGGAGCTTAGGCTTTTGTTTTTGCAGAGACTCTATGACAGTCCTCACAACTCTCTGTTCACCCTCAGCCCTGATGGAGCGAAGCTGTTTGCCCCTTCCTCTAGCTCCCATTCCTGATGCTGCAGGCTCCCCTCCAACTGCTGAGGCCATCCTCACCATTGCTGGCCCAGGAGCACCAGGAGCACACTGTGGTATGAGAACTCCATGGTGGTGTCCACTCTCAGGAGCTGCACGCGGACAACAGTGGCTGCCCTGCAGGGGATGGCGGCACCACCTGAGTGAGGTGTCATCTTCAGGGCTCCTTCTCCAGAAGGAGAAGAAGGCTGGAGTCTTCTTTGTGGGCAGAAGGCTCCTGTGCACCAACTTACCCTGCAAAAACCAGCTCTGCCACGAGCTGCTGCTTTGCGTGGTGACCGACAGTCACTTCAGACCTGTATTTGATGAATGATAAAAAACTTTACTATTCCATGCTAAGTAGGTAATTTGATGGGAGGTAAGGCGGGCCTGCATCTTCAATATTGTCAGACTGAAGTGGGATTTGAATGTGCAACAGCGCTCTTGAAAATCTGTTGTTGAAAATCTCACTAGAGAGCTTTCTTATACTCTAATATTGGTAACAGGTTATTTTGAACAGGATGACTTAATTTAGACATCCATGTTTGAAAATCTCGTCCAAAGTTCATCTGCAGTTCAATGTTTTGTTATATTTATCATGTCTTAAATTTTACTTACAAAAATGAATACATAGTGTCATACAAGTGGTACTTTTCATTTATAAATTTCAATGCAAGCAAATTAAAATAAATGGAAATTCTGTTTAGTACAGTGATGAGTAAATAGCCTGGGTATCTTTCCAGGATTGTCTTCAGGCAGACACTTAAATTAATGTATTCAAAATAACATTTCAGTCAGCATCTTAAATCACATAATTGTACAACTCTCTGAATTTACAGCAGTAAAGAGGCTTTAATTTTGAATTATTTTCAATTGCCTTAATTTGTTTTATTTTGGTTTATTTTGGAAGTGAGATAAGTTAGCTGCAACAAAGTAACTTTAATTCAGAATAAGAGTGTTCCTAGAGGGATTTAGTGCTGTTTAATGACTTGGTAATACCCTCCCTTTGTATTTTCATGTAGTTAAGCCCCAAGCACTAAACAAAATGTGCACAGCTTGTTAATTCTGAAGAAAAGTCAGAAGTGTTTTCAGGTTGAAGAAGTTCTTTTAAGATCAGTTGGATAATAATTCTGAGATGCTTTGCATAAATAGGTTAAACCATTCATTTTAAAAGGTTGACTACCCATTTTAATAGTTTTATGCACAGAAACATCTTAATGAATCATATTACGTAGCTGAATTTATTGTGAAATACCATATGGAAGATCCTTTTAACAGCTGTGAAAGATCCCAAATGTTCTAGCTTGACAAAAAAAAATGAAGGCTTTTCTGAAATATCCGAAGGTGTATTTGAAACTGATGGATTGTATAAACTTATCACATAAAACTTCATATGATTTTGCACACAAGCTTAGTTCATCAACATTTACATAAAAATTCTCCTGCAATGAATTTTTTTTTTTTTCACAGAAAAGAGGTATTTGATGTAGATTACATTAATGTTTTCCTTTCTATATTTAATAACCAATATCCAGGACAATTCTGTTTACCCTAGTGTTCGTCCTATCTTGCTCTAGTAGTGGTAACTGTATAGCAGCGGCATTGGCAGCTGGAAACACCTCTGCCAAGGGTGAGCTGACTGTGCATACTGGGTACGAAGTGAATAAGGGTGAAGCCTAAGCTAACATGGCTTGGAAAAGGTTTGGAAGATTTGGCATGGTGGAGATATGTTATAACTGCATAGTAATGACATCTACCTCAATTCCTGCCAAGTTTGAAATATGACAAATCATTTGTTTCTCAGATGGCTACGGCAGAGCGACGCATTTTCTCCATCACTGGTTGTCAAACAAGGTCTACAGGGTAGAGAGGGCCCAATGAAGAGGAGGAACTGGACTAACCTCAGGACAAGTAGAGGTGTGTCAGATCATGCTTTACTTCAGCTACTTGATTATCCTGAGACACACAGTTTATGGACATGGCATAACTATATTGTCACAGCAATATAGTCGTAATGACACTAAGTCCTAAGCCTGTTCCTGGCCTTGCACGTCAATGTGGCTGTAGCAGCCTACCCAGAGCTGGGGAGGGGGTGGAATCTCTTATTGCTCAGGTGTGGATGATCTGGAAAAAAACACATGGGTGAGGAAGCTGTCTAAGGGGACAAGAGGTTTCCATTTAAGGGCTGCTAAATAATCAAAAAAGCCCTTGGAGTAAAAGATCTAAGAAATCGCTTACCTTCTCTTGATTAGAGAGAGATTATATCAATCTCTGCTGAGGAATAGAAAAGTAAAAAGAAAACTGATGATAAAGCCAAGAATACAAGTCTGGCCTCTTCAGTTCCAGTGTCATACCATGAATACGGAAGTTCTTTAAATTAAAAAGCTATAGAGAAAGTGTTTGACCTCAAATAGACAGTGACAACAAAACAGACAACATTGGATTTTCCTTTGCTTTTTATGCATAGAATGTTTTGTGCTGCCACTGTAAAGAGTCAAAACTCCCGTTTCATACAAAAGCAAACACATTGTCAAATGTGCTTAGACAAGAAAACAATGGAGAGAAACAGTAGCTTGCAAGAAGGTCTGAAAGAGGGACTATTAAATTTTGATTTAAAATAATTTTACAGAAGAAATAAATGGTTTGATAAGCAGAAAAGAGCACAGGGAAAACAGTAACTATTGTTATGAAAAGCAAGGACTGAACAAAAAAAAATCAAAAGAAAGGGTCTTTTCAACCTATACTTTTACCATTTCTGTACTAATATTGGACCTCTATAATACTAATATTTGTGTGTTTACTTCCACACCTCACTGTGTACCAGATCTGAGTGAAACGTGAGGACAAATCTGAGTGAAATGTGAAGACTTCCACCCTGTTTGTGAATGGCTGACATGCAAATTTAGTTTGATCTGTTTATTGTTTGGCCTATTCTACATCAGCCTTTTCTTAAAGAACTCGGCTCTAGCTGCTTTGCTCTGTTGGGACTTTTATTATTTGATGAAGTGTGTTCAATTGGAAAAGGGAAATATACAGTGCTTTTGAAACAGGGACATACACAAACCTTAAGACAATTCTGTTAGACCTTAGTCAATAATTTAAGGAGAAATGTAATTGGTTAATTCAGCCTATTTTTCCAGTGTGTGTACACAGAGATATAGTCCTGTTGAGTCAGTAATTTGCTTGCATATTCTCCCTTTTTCCATATACTGAATTGAAACAGCTTTTGTTAAATACAAATACTTGATACTGAAGCTCTTCTGTATAGGTTGAATTTTTGAATTGTAGACTAATTTGCACGATTAGCAATACATTCACATGAAAAGAAAGAGTGATTTCACTGATACAAAGTGCAGTATGAATGTAAATTTACAGGAGAACTAAGCCTGAGAAGCTATAAAACTAAAGAGAAGGATGGGAGAAGATACAAAGAGATGGAAAGGTGATCAGAACAATACAAATTATAAGATTTAGCGTGGAATAGCTGAGCTCTTTCACATAGGTTCCTTAGTACTGTCTCTGCTATGACTAACAACCCCGGCAGCTGCAAATACCACAGCAACTGAATTTTGCATGAGAGCAGTTACAGGAGACTTTCATTAACTTTTGAGTCAGTGAGACTCAGCTGCTTAAATTGTCACTGCGAGCAAGTTCAAGAGGAAATGATCACTCAGCTCATGTAGCTGCCTGGGGATTTTTCCCATTGCCCAGAACCTTGTTAATATTTCTGTTGGCAAAGTTAGATCAGCCCCTCAGTCCCCACCCCAGATGCCAGTTTGGCAAACCAGAGTGTTTAATTCCTTGGAGAATGAAAATTTTTCTACCTCAGATCATGAAAATATCTGAACAGCGATCTTTTTTGTTTGGTTGTTTTTTGTTGTTTGGTGCTTTGTTTTTTTTTTAATTAGGATGAATACATTCTTAAGGATCAATCATGCCAAACTTAAAAAATACATCATGTAAAGAGAAATTTATTCAAACACAGAATGCATTGCACAGTGACAAAGAATCCTTTTCTTAATATTTGGTACTAATGCCTATGCATACTAATGTGTTTGTAACTGAGAATCAGACCTTGCAAGCTCATGTATATGCCATTAAAAGGATGAGAGCAGAGAGGAAGCAACAACTAGAAAGAAGGGTAATAAAGATGTTCCCTCAGTTGGCAGTATAAGAAGGCTAACTGTATTTTTTCTAAGGATTCTGATTATTTGAGAATGGTACTTGAAAACACAAGTTTTAAAAAGCTAAATTCTATCTTTTTATGTCTTTACATTTTTGTATATTATGTGTTCCAACCCCACTGGCTTAACTGGTGTTTTCATTGCTGCAATCAATCATGCATCCTTCTGAAAGACTTAGCTATAGGTGCATGTGAAAGTTCAATGCATACATGATGGAATTAACCACATGGCAGAAAAGAAAATCATGTTCTAGTGCACTTAGTGTAGGAGCCTTTTCATGTTGCCACCTCTCTGCTTTTCTGTTAGAATGGTTCTGCTTGCATTATAAATAAGAGCTCTGCTCCTGCTCTTACATTTTTCCTTCAGTGAGTAACTAAATACAACATATTTTTACTTCAATTTATTCTTCATTTATCTGTTCCTGGACTTGGTGCTCATTCCAGACGGCTCCCTGATGGTTGGGTGTGCTTGTGGTGAGACTGGAGTGTCCCTGCCATATTCTTAGAGTCCAACAATTGAAGCTATTTCTGTGGTCCCTTCTTGCATGGGGAACGTTTTCACTAATTACTGCAGCTCTGATTCAGAAAAGACACGGATTTCAACATTGGCTTCCACAAGGATAGAAGTCTTTAGACATTTCCTGAAGTGAAACCTCTTTTCCTCCAAGCAAATAGCCAGGTGCAGAACACTGTGCTATAAAATTAAGTGACTTGAGAACTAATTTTTGCTTATGATTTGAAAATATCACAAAGGATGTGACTCAGAGGCTGAAATACATACTGGGACTAGATATTTGCTGTTTAAATAATGTAATAATAATATTTTGCTTTGCTGTTCAAAACTCATTAGCAGAGCATGACTACTAAGAAGAAGAAATATGGGTGGATTTTTGAGCAGTCACTGTTATGTGGCTGTGCTTTACTGAGCCACCCGGAAGCTGCCTTGACTCATTTCAAAAGACAGAACATTCATTCCCCACCTCACTCCTTGCATTTGAGACAGCGATGGTGTAAGCATAAACTCTTTGATAGAGCCCTTGTTGTACTGTAATAAGTGTTCTGGAGCTGTTCTTATGATAACTGCAGAATTTATATAGTCAGTTTTTAAAAATCAGGTTTTAAAACTGTGAAGGACTACGTGAAAGAATTTAATCTCCGAAGCTGATTGAAGACTTCTGATTCCATAAACTTACTCATACAGAAAAAAAATTGAGCAGGACTGGAATGGGTTCCCAAACTCATAAATTTCTGAAAATAGAAAGGACTCCTAATTATTATCTAAAAATTTCATTATAAATTCAAATTTTACTTATTAATGTTAAAAACTGAATTGAGCTCAATTTGTTTCAAGAACCACCTGTCCTAGAAATGCCTTTGTGCTCATATACGAATTATGGAGCTATGACTTTTATGCTTTCAGATTCATTAGATGACTGGCACATATTTTATTATTATGTTTTTGGTTAAGTTTCATGGAATGAAATCCTAATTTGAATTAGAATACAAAGATGTAATTGAAATATTCAGATCAACATGCAGAAGATCTTTTAAATCTGCTCTTCAAAAACCTACTCTCAGGATGAAGTATGTCACATGTAAAATTCAGACTGGGTTATTTTGCAGTGGTTTGAATAAATTTTTTCATTTGAGAGTCTTAAAAATATCCAGTGGAAGTGATTGCATTACTTACTCTTCAGCAGAGCTAACTGTTCAGTAACTAGAGTATAATTGATTTAGTGACTGTGACCTAAAATCCCTAGTTCATTGTGGTAATCAGTATCAGTGAACTCATCACCTGGATGGATTCTTTTGTAAGTTTTGGTCGCTAAACTTCCATTATGTGCTAGTTCTAGGGCCATTTTACATCTCAGAGGAAAAATACTCTTGACCTGCCACTGCCCTGACCTCTTGTGAAATACAGAGGAGCCAAGAGCACTGCAGGACTGTGCTCTTACCCAGGCACCCCTCAGGTGTTGTGACACTGCAACCTCGACAGTTGGTGGAAAGCTTAAGGATAGTAAAAGCTGGTAAAATAAATAATGAGTGAAAAGCCATCAACCTCAGAATCAAGATTGAAACATATAATTTCATAATATATATGGCTGTTAATGTAGTATGTGAGTCTCTATAACAATTTCAGAAATTTCAGAGATTAAATTCCATGCTATCTGTGCCTTCTGCAGTTTGTGATGTTTTGCTGTTTTCCTCAGGTATATATTTGAAGTGTGTAACTGACATCAGTTAGGGGGTGCAAGACAAGGGAGATGTAATTCTATTTATTATTTATTTTTACTGTTTGATTGCTATGATTTTAGTGAAGTTAGCTGAATAAATACATGGAAGATCTGTTATGTAAAGCTGTTCACTCACCATAGCTTTGGAAAGAATATCACTGTGATATACATTAACTCATGTTAGAATTGCCTTAAGAGATGTTGGTAATGAAGTCTAATCGTTATCTTGAGAATGAGTAACCATTATTTAGATTAAGCTTCTTTAAATTCCAAAAGACACATATGGAAGGACAAATGTATGAAAGAGAAGAATAAAGAAAAGGAAAGTAAGTGACAAGATGGGAAAAAAACTAGGGAAAAGGCTGCCTGTGGCCAAAGTTAAGTTTCTTGAAAGGTCTCTGATGGCTGTTACAGAAGAAAGAGCCATTAAGCTCAGAGAATTCTGGAAACATCTATTTGGGAAAAAAAGATTTCTTGGCATTCATCTCGTACAGGACCATGTTGAAGAAGATGGCATGCTTTGGATGATACACAAATAGTTCAGTTTTGCCCAATGGGTTTAAAAATACAAGGTGCTTCTAAGGGGTGAATCATGCTGCCTAATGTTAAAACACAATTGGGAGTCCTACTTTACATAAGAGAACATGACTTATCAATTCTGTTTTCAGTGCTTTTGAATTCCTTAAAATTTTATTTTATTCTAACTTAACTGTTGTGATGGTTGGATGCAACACATCGTGGAAATTTTCACCATTTTCTCACTTGCGTTACGGAGTTTCAGTAATGTGCTGTCAGATCTTTAACAAGGGTCTACCACAACTACTGTTTGAACTACAAGTAGGTGGTTAGAGATGAAGAGTGAAAGATTGTGAAAATGGACTGTCTGAATAAAAATAGCTTTCCTTTAGCTGTAATCAAGGATGAAAGAAGTGCTATTTGTCTAACATGCATAGTTGTTTGGGTTTATGTTTTGTTCTTCTCCTTAACAAAAAGGTAGGTGACAGTACTGACAGTCTGTGGTTTGATAATAGAGGCTGAAAGGTGAAAAACCTCTCCTAAGGTTTTCTTCCCAGTACTCTTGAAAGTACTGGCCATTTGGTGCAATCTTACCCATTTTTAAAGAAAAAAAATACAGTTCAGAAAAAAAAATGAAGCAATGTCTAGCGTGGACAATTTAGAAGGGAAATTATCTCATTTCGTCCTCTAACTTGAGATGGAATTTGAACAAAGAGCTCTTGAAGTGCTGTGATGCTTTCCGGCCCCTCACCAAAAGAACATGTCTGTTAATTTAGCCAGTCCTTCTTGCATCCAAAGCAAGTTGGAAAGATATTTCTCTTTTCCCTTCAGCCTTTTAGCTGGTCTAATTGAGGCCAGTGACCTACTTTGCTCTTCTTGCGGAAGACACTTTAAAAAATGGGTTCCACCTTGTACTTTTTAAAGGCTATTCAACTTTAAATGCTCTTGTCACAAGATGGTGTCACTTTAGTTACTCCAACATATTCGTCACTTAATGTGAGATCTTTAAACAAGGGAGAAGTCTTATATATTTTGTCTGACTAATAGATACCTCTGCCATGGAAAAGAATATGTGAGTCAGATATTTTAGTAGGCTTGATAGGCATATATATAAAAGACATTCTGAGGAAAAAACACCCCAAACCTTATTATTATTTAGTGTTTACAATGCAAAAGAGACCTCTGACCCTCATATCTCTCAAAGGATTACATCGAGAAAGAAAACCGTGATAGATGCATTAGATTGTAGGAGACATTTCTTACCAAAACCAGATATCACTTAAGATTGAAGCTATACGCATTTCTTGTAGGGTCAGGAAAGAACTTGTGTGAGCTTTCTCCTTTGACAAACACTGACAATCCTTTGCTAATTTGAGAGAGGAATGGAAAATAAAATGTCATACAGGTATCTATAATGCGCTTTGGAAAAGAAGGAGAGATGATTCAACTGACTGCAGTGAAATGTCAGAGATGTGACTGACTTTGTGCTGTTTTCATACTAGTTCCAGCAGAAGACTTTGGGTGTACAGGTTAGGTGTTGCAAATAAAATTTGTGACTACTGACACAGAATTCAAAACCCAGTTTGGCAGTCTATCTGCTAAATGAGAAGAGCTAGGTGTCTGAGGAAAATGGTTAAAGAAATATTAAAAGGCAATCAAGGGAAAGACACTGAAAACAGGAGTGTGTCTGAAATCCTACTTCTATCTAGACTTAAGGCATCTGTCTTATCTATCAAGAGACCAGGGGTCTCTCTGACTATTTTTGGCATTGGTAGCTATTAATTTTCTAACAGTTAGTAGTTTGTGCATTATAAACCACAAAGAATTTAATCATATCTTCCATGACTAACTTGAGCAAACTATGATGCAGAATACAGGCTCCCCAGGGAAGTGGTCACACTAAGCCTGACAGAGTCCAAGAAGTGTTTGGACAACACATTCGGGTACTTGGTGTGATCCTATGCAAGGCTAGGAGTTGGACTTAATGATCCTTGTGAGTCCCTTCCAACTCAGAATATTTATTCTGTTATATGGTGATTCTGTGAATTAAGGGTTTGGCTCTAGGGTATACAAGAAAGTTAACATATAAATTGAAAGGTTTCTTATTTCTGAAAAGTTCTTGATATTTTAGTATTTTTTGAAAGTTTTCCCACTGCTTATAAGCAGAAGGTACTTCTATTTACTGGGCTAAAGGTTTGCAGTAGTAACTGAATGTCTAAAGACACAGAGCTGATTACACAGCTATTACTGACTACATTTTTATCACCTCAAATAAAGTAATAATAGAAAAGAGTTCATGATGTCCTTATCTCTGTACCGTCCAAGAAGCTTTGCCTGGTGACAAGTGCTAAGAAGTCATTCAACCCCAAACAAGCAGTGTAACTTCTCCTCGAGAGCACTAGTCACTTGGTATGGGTCCATGAGGGGACTGAGAACTGCCTCTGTGGCTCCAGATGTGATAATTATTTTGCATGTATGTGTTTTGTTCAACAGGCATAACCTGAAGCCAAGCGAGGGCTGTATCACAGCATGATGGAGTAGTAGGTGCTCTTATAACATTACATCTAGGCAGTGTTTCAGGGTCTGGGCTTCGAGAATGCAGGAGAGCAATGGCTCTCCTGCAAGGCTGTTGGAGGACTGTGAGAACTTGAGGGAACACAGCCTGGCCTGGACTTGTGTATTGGGAGCCTTGTGGAAGACGTGTTTGAGAAATTAGCAGAATCTTGAGCAGACCATGTCTGCTCCACTGGGCCTCATACTTAGCAACTGAGAGGCCCATATGTTATTAATGTAGTCTGTAATTTATCTGTGCTCATCAGCTGGAATGAGCAAAAGGGAGAGCTTCTCTCCACGGACATGATTTGCTCTGTGCAGTATACTGTGAGAAAATCCATCTTGGCTCCATTCAGGGTTCTGTGAATCGAGAATGCCTGGTATCTGAGGGCAGGTAAGATTTACTTACTGTCTATATGCCTTTTCTTATCCTATCTCATTGAAGCAGTTATCTTATTAAGCTGTTTGTTGGGTCTTTCCTATTGCAATTCAGAAAAAACCCTGCACTCTCTCTCACTCCCAGGAAAGAACAAGTTTTCAATATGCAGCAGTCCTGGGATGAATTATCTCAAAGGCAGCTAGTTTGGCCCATTATGGCTAAAATCATATGAGGTGTAGATAATCAGGGGGTGGGATCTTGGAATTATTCATGGGGCTAAGTTATTTAACAGTATAAGTATACTCATTGTGTAATACCTAGCCATAACCTATTTCAAAACACTTTTTAATTTATAGGAGGAAATTTGAGACCAAATTGCATTAGATGATTTTAGTATAACATTTTCTCTGCTGCAGCAATGTATTTCACAGCATCAAACCCCCTTGTTTTCCTCCAACTATGTCTAGAGACTTTCATCTCATATGGGAAGATATTTTATAGACAAAATGTACAGAAATAAAAACAGAAATCAATTTACCTCAATTTACCTCATATTTAGACCTGAAGAAGTCATATAACCTTTCTATACAAGTCAGATTAGCACCGGTCAGGGTTATGTTTGATGTCTTTTTAAATGCATTGCTTCTGACATACAAATACTAACTCCCATGCAAGTTAAAATTCTCCAAAGATTTACAACATGGATTTAATGAAAAACAAAAATGATTTCCACTTCAGCAAACCCTCTGTTTAGTTCTGATTTTATGTGTCTTAAAAGAATTCTTCTAAAAAACCAATCTATTTGTCCACATGATAAAATTGCTCAATTGCACAGCTGAGACTGGGGCTTATCGCATGAATTACAGAGAGAAGGCAAGTCTCAACAGCATTGCTTATTGGAGTGTGGATGCTTAGAAACCCAGTCAAAGTGTTTGAAATGTAGTAATTTCCATGGCTTGTTATTACAGATTCCAAAAGGGATGGTTCAAGTGTCTTAACATTGGAAGTGTAAAATGAGAGGCTATTGATCATCACTAAATGTGAGCTAAGGAGAATTAGTTTACCTTGAGGGCTCCTCTGTAACATGGGTGTTGTAATTCTACAACTAATATGACAAATTTGCCCATTCACCCAGAAGACGCAGAGAAGGTCATTTTTCCTATCTGGTATTCAGAATTACACAGGTAGAGAATGAACTGTTAGTTAGATGTACAGTTATGAAAAATCCCAATTACCACACAACATCTGGCATCTTCTTTCCTCACAGATGCTGTTAATGTTATCTCTTTGGAATATTGTGTATATGAATGTGATAAGGAAATGCTGATCATTCTTAAGACCTATGACCTAGGAGATATTTCTGACATTTTTCACTAAACTTTCCACATCATGAGCTTCTGATACTCTAATACAATTGGCCAACAGTGTCTATAACAAAAGTTAACCGTTGTTTTGTTGGTACAACAAATGACGCTTCCCTTTTTATTCAATGCATTGTTGCATTTCAGAAAACGAAACAGGATTTTCAAAAAACCCAATAATTTTTAGTCTTTATCAGAATGGAAGCTTTCCCCTATCTTATCACCCTACCAAAGAACATGTACTGCATTACAGATTCATAAGTTTTTTGGCTGGCACAACAGCATTTTGCTGGTACATCTTCTTGTCTCAGAGAAAGATTGCATCTAACATAAGCACTCACTAAACCAGCTAACAGAAAGGATTGTTATGATTATACAAGGAGATCTCAAGCCAGCCAACATTAAGTGCTATTGTATTCTGGCAAGCTGAAGAGAGCTTGCCAGAGTATTTGAGGGTGAAGGGAAGTAGTTTCCAGGAATTTAAAACTTGACAATTGCTTTTGCAATTTCAGTTCCAAATATTAGTATACCTGTGATAATTAGGGTCAAAATTAGCCAACCTGAACTTTCTTCTGCAGTCTGAGATCAATGACACAATGAAACAAATTAGAATTGTTAATACAAGGGAAAAATTTCCAAAGATTGCATGAAGCAAGAAGGCATAATTAACTTTTTCACACCTTACCATTTCATTAGGATTTTTTGTTAGAAGTGCCCAAAAAGAATAGAAATGGATTTTTAAAAACTTCTTGTAAAAGTAAGGCAGGACTGATAATAGATTTGTTTACTCTTCTTGCATCATTATTTTAGTATGAGCAGTCCTTCAAAGGCCGCAGTCTGGATTGTATTTTCCGAAACGTGTTCACTGGCAAATGCTGTCCCCGACCTGAAGAGTTTCAAGACCACAGCTTCAGTCTAGTGAATTCAACAAAATGTAGAACAGGATACCTGAAAGTATTACAGCCTTGGTTTAGATGCCAATGCATATTGAGGGCCCTGAATCATATGGAAGTATGTTGTTCTATTACAAATAAACAGTATCTGCTACCCCAGTTACTGTTTGTTTAGCCTGCTTTAAGTGGGTTTTATCACCTGTCAGCTCTTCTCAACAGCTATGATTTTATAATTCCCACTGTCCCTTTCTCTGCTTTCCTGTAAAGATAGGCTGACAGAGTAGGGGTTGTTCAGCCTGGAGAGGGGAAGGCTCTAGGGGACACCTTAGAGAAGCCTTCCAGTACCTAAAGGGAGCCTAAAAGAGAGCTGGAGAGGGAATTTTCACAAAAGCATGTAGTGATAGGACAAGGAGTTAAACTGACAGAGTGTAGGTCCAGATTGGATATTAAAAAGAAATTCTTTACTGTGAGGGTCATGAGGCACTGGAACACGAGAAGCTGTGGATGTCCCATCTCTGGAAGTTCAACATCCTGTCCCAAAGCCACCTTTGAGCTTTGAGCCACCTGGTCTAGTGGAAGGTCTAGTGGAAGGTCTAGTGGAAGGTGTTCCCTGTCTATGGAAGGGGGTTGGAGCTAGGTTTTTGAAGGTTCTTTTCAAGTCAAACCATTTTATGATCTTTCGTCTGTACAGACAGGAGAATTTGGGTCTGACCGACTCCTAAGGACATTCTTTCCCAAATTTCCTTCCAGGGCTCCACAAACAGAACTGCTCTCATCCTTCCCATGCTATTTTCCCCTTTATTCCATGCTGCAGCTTTTTCATCAGTTTCACATATATCTTCTGGCAAAAGAACAAGTTTTTAATTTTTTTTGTTCAAAAATCAGTTTCACTAAATAGAATTTTATCATTATTAATATGTTTATTTTGAAAGCTCAAGATGCAGACCTCTAGCACTACATACATTTGAAACTTGCTCTATCCTTATATTCTCTGAATGAAAACTTTCACTGCACCTTTGCTTCATTAACTGGGCCAAACTGACCACTTTGCTGTTGCATTCAGTGGGTAAAATTGACCTTTTCTTGTTCTGGTTTGAGTTTGTGTGGGTAAAATTTGCTTGACCCTGTCAAAGATGTTATTTACATGTCAAATGTGCCTCTCAGACCAGCAAAAGAAATTGCTGAAGCTATTCCAATCCCTTTATTTAAGATTTTGCCTTCTTGACTCCTCTATAACTTAGCAAATTACCCCTTCATGCGTGCAAACTTCATCCAAAAGTCAATGCATGAGCTTCTCTCCCCATTTGCTCAGTCTTGGTCTGAAGCAAAATTATGCAACACCCGTATGACTAATCTGTTGTGAATAAAGCCCAGAGTTATAATTTCTGCCTGTTCTCTGAAAGTGGACTTTTGAGGATACTCCTTGAATACTTTATGCCAAACATGACTGTTTGGATATTCATGCAATTAAAAGAGGGGCCTCCAGTGCTTTTGGCAGCTCTGTTTATAAGTCCAGCTGCATTTGGCTTCATTAATGCTGCAACCTCATTTTTCCTCTGATTTCTTTTCCTCTTTCTTTTAAAACCAAATGAAATGACTGACTGAGATAATTTAAATGATCTATGCATTTGTCAGTAATTACACCTATTTCTCCAATTAATTTGCTTTTAAATCTCACATCAAGTAATGTCAATTTTGTCACTGACCTTAAACTCAACATTTTAAATTCACCACCACTGGTAAATAGTGCAAGGTAACTCTGCTTAATGGCATGATATTATCCTGTATTGACAAAAGAAAGCAATTTTAAAACACTCTGGCACATTCCAGCAATAAGTCAGTAAAACAAAGGGAAACAAAGGAACCGTTGTTTGTGTGTGAATTGTGAAGATCTCATATAAGGAATCTGGCTCTTGTTTCAGTGAGTTTTTTTGGTGTAAGGTTTTTTTGTGTCTCCTGCGTACATGATTTTACATGCATTCTGTTCCACAGCACTAGCATTAACAAGGCTGATTTATAATAGCTGTTTTCTTTAACCTAGACTTCACTGAAATGCACAGCCCCAGGCATGCTCACCTCTGCCCCAGGGGAGCAGCCGTGAGTTGCCTTTGCACATGTACTGCGGGGTCCCGCTTCCTGGGAGCGTACAGCTTAGCCTTTCCACACACTTGATGTTCAGCAGTTCTTCCCTGGATCAGTCCCATGGCATGCTTGCAGGGAATCTGGAGCTTCCAGGAATTGCTGGACTTCCAAGGCTTGTGAAGTAGGTTTGGTTATGGGTAGTGGTTATGGGTATTGTTGGATGTTTGTTGTGCAACCGATGACAAACAAAATTCTCATGGAATACGATGATAGAAAGTGGGACATGGATTCACCCTAGAACAGTGCTGACAGCCTTATAGTATTGGATTTGTCTGTCTGCTGCTCTAGGATAAGAATTTGAGGTCAGTTTCACAGAGTTCTCCCCTAGTTCTCAATCTAGATTAAAATTCCCATACTAGGTCTTCCAGATTCACTTGATTCCCAGCATGCTACTTACTGTTGTATTTAACCCTACACACTACTGTGAGATTTAGTCAGAAAACCGTACTATTCATACTGATACCCTCCTTTCCACCCTTTCCATCTTCATTTTAGATATGAAAAATGGATCTGCTTTCAGGTATTTGGCTAGAACTCTTTTAAAATGGCCACGTGTCCGTCTGAGGATTATTGAAGACCTTTTTTTTTTCTATCATAACACATAACAGTTCTTGTTCCCTGTCTCTGCATGACGATTTCCCCCCTTTTTTTCCTGAAGCACTCATCCTGTCATTTAAATAGGATAGGGACAGGGACAGCCTTACGTACAAATTGACCTTCACTCTTCTTTACACTGCCAATATATTTATTTACTCTTCACTATTTTCTTCAACTATCTGGAAAAGGGATGAATAATGAGTTTGCAAAGTTTGTGATGATAAGTCAGTCAGGGTAGACTGGGGCAGACTGTGGAATTACGGGTGTATTTTATAACAATGAACACCTGGGTAGGTAAAATGAAATTCACTGTGGCTAAATAATAAAGTGGCAAGCATGGCAAACAAAATTTCAACTTCACTAATACAGTGATGCGTTCTGAGCTGACTGTTGTTACTGAGAATGCAACCTGAAAGATTTTTCTATCACAGTGTTGTCACTGGTCACTAGCAGTCAAAAAATTATTTAAAGCTTTAGGAATGATTTGAAAGGTAATAGAAAACCAGAAAAAAAATTATGCCAATGAATAAGCCTGCCATGTTTTTTCTAGTACATAATATAGAAAATACTTTGCTAAAGGGAGCAGGAGATAACATAGCAAACTAAAGAAAACACGGGAAAAAAAGAAGGAAGAAGGATGAAGCTGTGTCACTCCTTTTTCATGAACACAAATATACATGTGGCAATGGTTCAAAGGTCCACTGGGAAAGTTTAGTCTGGACATTAGGAAGAAAGAGGGTGGTCAAACACTGGAACAAGTTTCCTATAGAGGTTACCAATGCCTCAAACCTGTCAATGTGTAGGAGGCTTTAGGACAATGCCCTTAATAATGTGCTTGAACTTTTGACCAGCCCTGAAGACAGCTGGACTAGGTGATCGCTGTAGGTCCCTTTAAACTGAAATAATCTATCCTATACACACATGCACACACACACAAAAGTTAGAGCAGGCACTGCAGTGTCAAAATTATGTCTATTTACTCCTAAAATTGATAGGTGATAATTAATAAGAGCTTTAAAATGTTAGGACAGATGTCTTCCCCTTCCTATCTTGCTTAAATGTTTTGCAGCTGCTTGGTTTACTTTCAGGCCATTATAATAACATTAGTGTAATGTGCCCTTAAAAATGCAAGAAGAGCCTCAGGCACAGTTGCTTGTATTGTTTCTCTACTGAGACCTCTGCACAATCTGCTGGATTCCCACCTTCTCAGCCCAGCTCCATGTCCCTTAGTTACTGCTCCTCTCCTAATCACTTGGAAGTTTCAGAACAACCTGAAAAACAAAGATATCTGTTTTTATGGACTATTCCTAATGCTGTGAATCTATTCCTAATGGACTAGTATGAAGATACAGATCTCCAAAGCCCCCTGCCTGGAAGTGAGGTGGCATGTTGCCGCCCTTTTGCTGTTTGTAGACATTCAGGGGACTTTTAGCCTTGCATGAAGGGTTCACTTTTTTATTCTGTAAAATTTTATGAGAGACATGAAATGGTGCAGTCTGGTGGATAGGAAACAGGAGAAATAGCACAGATAACTGCATTTCTAACCTTTGTCTTGAAAACTTGGACAAGTTCATTTCAGTTTTTTGTCTGGAGGAAACACTTGAATAAGGCTTTTACACAAATCACTGAGATGAAAATGGTGCATGAAATTTAGGATAATCCATCTTCTCTTTATAAACAAAACTTTCCACCGTCATTTCAGCCAGCATGAGAAGGTAGATGAGCACTCTTTATCAGCTCCAGAGTGGAGTCAGCTGCTTTCCTCCTGTTACCCCCCCAGGTGCTCTTGGAAGAATCTTTTGCACCCTTAAACAAATCCCTTGAGTAATATCACAAAGTTTGTTCATATGGGTGAACTGAGGGAGCAGCGGCCAGCAGTAGGGTGAGTGGGGATGGGGGAGGAGGGGGTGGAAGGGAGAGTCACAGACAATTCTGTGGCATTTTTCTATGTACCACTGCAATGCAAATATTGTTTGTGAAACACTTGCAATAAAAGCCATAAAAAACAGAGCACGTAAACCTTAAGTGATTTGAATCTGCACTGTTCTTCATTATGATGGGCAATATGAATTTTCTTCGACTGCAGAAAAGGATTCACATTTTTAAAGGTATTTTTCTTTCGTTAAAATATTTATCCCCTGTGCAATATAACATGGATGGAGACAACGAGTTAATGTCAGCTTCTAGATTCTGCTTTTAACTAATTTGACAGTTGTTCATAACAATACTTCTGGGAATCTGGGTATGTCGTATTTGGTTGCCATCAACAACTCACAAAGTCCTTACAAACAGAGGACCTTGGTCCAGTCACCTGTGTTGCCTTGCTGTCATTCTGCTGACATCAAACAAATGATTCTCAGTTTATACCAATGTGAACAAAGTAGTCTCTACCCAAAAGCTGTGAATCCTCACTGTGATCACAAAGTACATAAAAAATTGACAGATTGGGAACTGAAGATTTGGGGTGTCCAATAAGAAAAATATTTTCTTAAGCATTCTATAAAAATTACAATTTTTAAATACCTAATATCACATGAAAAGTCAGAAATTCAAATAATGTCACTAATAGGTCTGCCTTGAATCTCCCTTCCAGCATACCTGTACTTTACTCACGTCCCATTTTTCACCCAGTGGTGTCAATAAAAGACTGGAAGTTGACAGCCTGGGTCAGATCACTCAGTTCTGCCTCTGGCAGTTGTCAGAAAGGAATATGTCACAGGGTCCCTCTAAAAACAATGTATTTCCATCTGTCAAATCAGCAGCTGAGACTGGGCCAAAGAGCCTTTCCACCCATTTGATTTCTGTGGCCCTGCATTTGCCAAGCATTCAGCCACAGTACATGGCCTGGGCTTATGGCATCTGGGAAATCTCATGGCCAAAAACTGTGTCCAGAACTGTTTAATTATCAAGATCAGATGAATTCTGCTTGGCATTACATGAACATGTGGACAATTTATTTACTGTTACAAATGAAGAAGAATAATATTTCTAACTCTGGTCAAGATGTGTCAATGCACTAAATACAATGTGCTTTTCCAGTGAGTTTTGATGTGTTGTGCTAGGAGTAGGTAAAAAATCTGTGGTCATGAAGTATCCTGCCTTTGTAAACATGACTCTGGAGGACCTTTTTGTCCTGCTGCCCTTTCTTCTATGAATTAAATAGTCCCAATTTCTCTATCAATTTACATGTTATTTCACATCTAAACTTTAAACCTTGGTTTCATTTCTGGAATTCACCTTATATTAACTTCAGTGAAAAGGGAACATAGACTCGACAAGGGCACTTGGACAGCAATTCTTGTGTTTTATTAACGTTATATTACCGGTGTTAGAAGGATTAGGAAACAGACCAAGCTTCCCACCCTACTGGTAACATGTGGCCCAGACTAGGAACACCTGCTCAAAGGAATTTAGGAGTTCTATTATCATTAAAATCCATAGAGACATAGGCTCAAATGGCTTCGGGATTAGGCCCTGCATGTAGTACATTGATGATAAGATGACAAGAAATTGTTGCAAGACTATGTTACTTTTATAAAATATTCAATATATATACTTTTAATTTACTTACTTTGAAACATTATCAAAGTATGACATAGAAAAGAAAAAAAAGAAATGAAATTAAATATTTTCATCATTACCCATTGATTTGTTGCTTAATTTTGTTAACAATCTAATATTTTGCTTTCCAAATCCTACCTTCCAGCTAATTTGTTTTGACATATACTGAAGCATGGATTGCCAGATGTTCATTGCCACTGACAATTTTACTGTTTAGTATTATACATCAGCCCTATGTAAACATCCTTTAGGAAGAACTCTCCTGAACTAAAAACCAATTACTTTCAATATTTTCTCTTGCCTATAAATCTTGCTCCATTTAATTATATTTATTTATTTTATTTCATATTGCCTTCATAAGATGTGAATTCTTCAAGCCTTTAAATTTGTCATGAGTTCACAATCAAAAGATTGTTTTCTTGGCATTTTGACTTTCTGCTTTATACTCTTTCTTGCAAGTACCTAAATTTTTTTTGTTTCATCTGTAATCAGGCACATCAAAGTTGTTTCCCTCTAATTGTCAGAGCTGCTATTTGAGTTTTGTGATCAGATATTTGGATGCACTTAAGGCTAAATGAAATAAATTGCTAGGGGGAAGCAAGAGAGAAAACAAAAGCTATTATGGAATAAAAACACAGGAAATGAGAGACAGAAATATCACGTAAGAGTACAAGGATGAATTGTACTCATGAGTTAAAAGAATTCAAACTATATACCTTTACTAAAGTGAATTTTGAATGAAAATTGATGTGGCTTTACAGGCAATGTGACTTTTTAAATGGAAATCATTGGAGTAGGAAATATGCTGCATATGTACTTCTACCCTTAAATATTTTGAACAAAACCCCAGTGAGCCTGATCATTTAAGATTACTGATACATAAGACAGCACTTATATCAAAACCAAATTATAGTTGCTCTGTGATAGGCAAGAAAACAAAAACAAGACCCAAGGTATAAGTCCTGTTTCCTCTTAAATTAAGTTAATAATTTTACCCCTGAATGGAAATAAATTTATACTTAAATTTACAAACTTAGAACAACATGTTTTGCACTTTCTAAGAGAAGGAGCAAGAAATACATCCTGTGGTTGATGAAGGCTAAGTTCACATCACATTTATATGGAAAACAATTATTAAATGAGTTGTGCATAGAAAGAAATAAGCCTTGGTCAGGCTGTAATTCCAGTTCATGTTGTCTATTACGACAATGACTCTTTGTATTTGTAAGCCCACAGGCCCCTGCATTCAAGTTGCACTGAGAAAGACAGCTAACACTTTTAAATGCATTAGATGATCTTCCATTAGATTGAACTAATGTTGTCTTCTGCAAAAACACAGAGCATTGGCTTATTTGCATGCAATAAGGAGCTATATCTAATCACAGTAGCTGAACTGACTTGCAGATCGAGTCATGACATGTCAAGAATTGTCACTGTTTTGTTCATGTCAAAAAAGAGCCAACTACTATCTTTAGGTTTTTGAGCCGTATTCAACTTTAAACAAAAGCAAACCATTGAAGAGTATTAGGAATAATCAGGTCTAGAAAGAGGTTGAAAACCAGAAAAAAAACAAAAAAACAAAACCTCCCAAAAAACCACCAAAAAACAAGACAGTTGAGTTACAGAAGACTGTATAAACACTTCCTGGGAAGCAGGATAGACTTAAATCAAGCAAATTTTTCCTATCTGTGCCAAGTCTCTCACATTTTCCTTCTGGACCTGATGAAGCATCAGGCCTCTAGGTGTCACAGGCTCCCAAAAGGTGACCCAAAATGTCTGTGACAGTTAATTCTGAGAAAAACATGCAGGTCCTCTTTATCAGGGTTCAGTCCTTGTTGCTGTCTGACTGTGTGGATGTGATCAGGGACTGGATCAGCTGGGCAAGGGAAAAACATGTTCTATGAAGCAAAGTGAACACCGAAAATTTCAGCTTTGGAGGATGTCTGAGGTGTCATGGAGGTCCACTAAGATGTTTGGGGGATGACTGAAGTACATGACATACAGGAAGAGGGTGAGAGAAATGTGTTTGTTCACCCTAAAGGAGAGAAGGGTAAGGAGAGATATTATTACTGTCTGCAACTACATAGAAACGATGGAGCCAGACTCTTATTGGAATGGCACAGTGATAGGATGAGATGGAACAGAGAGAGGAATTCATATTAATGAAAATTCCCACTACTCACTAAAAAATGTCACTGTGAAGATAGCCAAGACAAGAGGGCATGGTCTCAAGTTGTGCCAGGGGAGGTTTAGGTTAGATATTAGAAAGAATTTCTTTACAGAGAGGGTAATCAGACATTGGAATGAGCTGCCCAGGGAAGTGGTGGATTCTTCATCCCTGGAGATTTTTTAAAAGAGACTGGATGTGGCACTTAGTGCCATGGTCTAGTAACCACGGCGGTAGTGGATCAAGGGTTGGACTTGATGATCTTGGAGGTCCCTTCCAACCCAGCTGATTCTATGATTCTGTGATTCTAAGCACTAGAGAAGGTGACACAGTCGGTCTGTGAGAACTCCATCCCTGAAGGTACTCAAGACTTGGTTGTATGTGGCCCTGAACAACCAGATCTAACAGGCCCTGCTTTGAGCAGGAGGATGGAGAAGGTGGCCTCAGGGGTCTCTTCCCACCTACACAATTCAATGAGTCTTCCTCTATCTGTTTCTGTGCCTGCACAAATGGCCACTACACTGCAACAAAAATACTAGCCCAGCTGCCATATTCCCCTTCTGCTCCCTGTGAGACTGTGTTAATACCATGAGTGTCCACAGCATTTTGAGAATACTGATAGTGCACAGGACACTACAGAATTACTCATGCCATCTGTTTTTCTATTGTTAAAGATTAAAAATAAAACTCTGAACATTTATTATGTTGGCAGACTAAAAAACACAAATTGGTATTTTGTATTGCCTCACTTAAGTAATTATCAAGTGTCCAAAAAAAATGTGGGAAAGGAGAAAAGGGGAGACAAAGCCTATCTTGCATTACACTAAATGGTAATTTAAAAGCAATTTCCACAGAGCTTATCTCATTCCCTGTTATTCTAACCAAATCCTGTAGTTTTCAGCCCAACTTTGTCCCTTAAAAACTAGGAATTGGTCTTCTCAGTAATCCCCTGGAAAGATCACCATCTCTCCTGTCTTGGGGTAAAGAGTCTTTATCCTGCATTAGGTGCAACTTTTCATGGAAATTTCCAACCTTGGCAAATCTCTGGTAATCCTCACGGGATATCCAGGTCTTTGCTCTCTATATAGATGATGTATACAACCCAAATACCTTCAAGCCAAAGGCATATGTCAGAGCTCCCACTCTTGGAGTATCCCTTTCCATCTCTTTTTGCTTTTTGCCTGTGAGCAAGCCGTTGTTTACCACACTACTCCAGCCCTGCCTGATCCTGCTTCTTCATCATCCCAGTTCACTGGTTGAGCAAGCTGACAACCTCATACCCTTTTCTAACTGGGAGCGACTGGCCCATGCATTACTTTGCTGTATCAAGTAGCTGGCTGGCCATCCAGCAGATGACATTACCTGTACCCCAAATAAAAGGAACAAAAATAATTTCTGGATTAATAATTAATCCATTGGTCTGTAGTTGAAAAGCAGGTTATTCAAAACAGATGTTAGGAATTCAGGATTGTTTTCTGCCATTATAAAAATTAAGGATGTTGATTCACAGGAATGAGTTAAGAGCATGAAGATCTCTTGTGGCCAGGGAAGCTTGGACTTTGCTCTGAAACTGATTTGTAGTACTTCTCAATGGAATAAATCTCCTTGCCTCTCCTTGCCTTTACATATTATGTTGTGGTGTAAAATGGTTTGGAATGAGGTCTCATTTTCCGTCATTTATGTTTACCGCACAAGTGCTTATTGCAGCAGGAATGTATCTATTAGAAGTATGGCCTTGTTTCAGGCATTTAATTTGAGGCCACACAGAGTCTAAAATAAAGGTAATGGATTTCTTTATGCTAGACTTTCTCCATTCAGTGTGGCATTAACAAGGCACCTTAGTGACTATACTCCGGACTTTTTTATTATTAAAATTTTATTATTATTATTCTTTACCTATCTCTTAAAGCCCACTGTTCAAAAAACAAGTGTATGTAGACAAGCTGTTATACAAAAAGAATAGCGTGAAGGGAAAGAAATTGTCTTTGACAAATTAATTAAAACGTACTAACTAATTATTAATAAAATGTACTTTAATGAGAGCTTAGACATTCCCTGTCTGGAAGTGTCATTTAAAAAAATGGAAATTCCAGTTAAATAAACCTTTTATGAACAATTAGCAATTACATTTTCTGTTTCCCTGAGCAGAATAATGTGTACCTGCAATATTCATGTGATTAGTCCAAGCATGGGCCATGTTTGAGATGCTCACACATATCCTTCTTAGTACTATCAATGAAGATGTGACTGTAACTCTTTAGCATATTGGCACTTTGAATCTAAAAACTGTTATGGCCATAAAGCCTTTGAAAGGAGCTAGAACTAATAAGAAAATTCTGCACATTAATTCAAAGGTAAGATTAGGTTATATACCTGTCTAGGTATAAAAACACAGGGCACTTGAAGTAACATCATTGCTTATCTTTTACCAAGATGAAGTTTTCCCAGCCTTCTCTTCAAAACAGAATAAGAATTTAAAAATTGAATTTGAAAAAAACCAAACACCAAACCCTGTTATCCTTCCCTTCTTTTTTTCTTGAACTTTCTTAAGTAACATGGTATACATATTCTTGATAACAAATTGTGATGCTGTTTTATCTCACCAAGAGCTTTGAGGTCATGCTTTCAAATATGGTTTGGTAGCATGCGCATAGAAATTTACACTCATTTATTTCACTCATCTACATTAAGAACAATACAATTTAAGACTTATAAAGAAAACTGAAAACGCAAAAGTATATTCATCTGATTTTGCTGAAAAAAAAACCCCTTGAAAAGTATCAGTGTAAATACATTAGAATTGTTAAAGAGCTTGGAATTTATTCCATTAATACACTTGCATGTATTTTTCTTGTGATCATGGCCACCTGATTTCACAGAGGTCAGAAATGAAAACTCATTAGTTGCCTGCAGTAGGTTTTAGGCTAAGCAATTGTATGCAGATTTGCAGTAATGACTATCTAGGAAAATCCAGGCATGTGTACAGAAGTACTAGGAAGTATCCCTGCCAGCATGGCTTCACAAGGCTTCACTCTTTTTAAATAGAGTCCATGTGAAAGAAATAAAGACACAGGAGTTGTGTTGGAGACCACTGTTACCGTGAGCTGAACCAGGTTGCATTTGTGGTAAGAGAAGGAGTATTCCTACACCTGAGAAGTCACTCAGAGGACTTGTTCTTCTTAGCTTAATATGGCTGGGACCACAGCTTTTATAGGCAGCAAATCATCAAAGAGTACACTATTGCTGAGAACTTCCAGCCTTGGAAAGGAAATACTCTGGTAACAGAAAATTCACCAAAGCTTCCAACTAGTTCACCCCTATCGATCATTATTGTCTTTCCTCTTAAGGTGAAGTATATAAGCCATCCCATCAGATTTTGATGTGAAAACTAAATTGAAGACGTACTTGTCTACTGAATCAAATACTTACATATTTCCCTAAAATATGCTTTCTATATCCTTATTTATTCCTATATTCTTCTCCAGTGCTTTCCTACATTATCAAAATCTTTCTTGAACTGGTGGTGTTTTTCAGCAGCAGTTACCACAGTAATAAATACAGAAATACAGAAGTTCCAACAATGTACTTCATTGTTTAAACACTGGAAGGCTGCATTAATCCTTTTATTCTAGCTGAGTATCAGTCATCACCTGTAGGTTCATTTCAGGATACATCTGCAGCTCAAGTTCTCTGTTGTGCAAGTGTGTTTATGTTATTTCCTTCTGCCTTTATGTCTCCAATCTTGTTCTACTGATCAAGACATCATTTTGTACCTATCAAAATGCCTTACAAAGTTCTAGGGATATTCCATCAGTTTTATTTGTATCTATTAAACTTACAAAATGACTGTTTTCTGGATGCTTGTGTTATTTGTTCTATTCTTTCAGTTTTTTATTATCAGACGAACATTCTGTTTATGTGATTGAGATCAGTGTCAGATTGACAAGCCTGGAACAGACTGTGTTGTTCAATTTGTTTGTTTTAAATTTCAAAACAATTTAATCTTCCAAATTTCTAAAAACCATTTCAAGTCAACAAAAATTACTTAGAGATTTCTTCAGCGTTTTTAAAGCTCCTAAATGCAATTTTTTGTATTTACTTTTTAAAAATATCTGACATTTATTGTTTTGGGTTAAAATAATGTTTGTTTAGCATTATCATCAGAGAAAGAGAGGAGTTACTGGGCTATATTGCATCAAATAACAACTAGAAATGTTCAGCAAATACTTCTACTTATTCTGGATCACTATTGACAATTCTACCATACTCCAAATAATCAGATAAAAGCGTAGTAGGAAACCTTCCCATCATTAGTTCTTGTTCTACTAGATAATAGAAGTCTCTATTATCAGGTTTCTCTTCAGAAGGCTTTTCTGACACAGTAATTAAGCCATTACTCAAGAGTTTCAAGGTAATCAAGGGAGCTCTTTAGAAGTTTGAGCACACAATCCCAGTATAGCAGCTTTTATTCTGCAATCAGGCAGCAGAAGCCATACTTGCCTATGCTTCTCACATTCAGCAAAAACACTGAGGTGTGGTTTAGCCTAATCCTCCTTCAATTGCCTTCTGCACTAGGTGGAATTAGTTACTGTCGCTGATCTGATCTGCACTGACTGTTTTTGAACACCCCCAAACTCATTTAGGTCTCTTCCTCCACATTAACCCTTGACAGATATTTCAGCCAGAGGAAGACAGTCCTGTTGAAAGCCTGGGCTGAAGGTAATACGGCTATAGAAAAGCAAATGGCAAAATAGAGGAAGGAATGTGTACATGAGGAAAAATAGAAATACTTCAGAGAGTAGTTGGTGAGAAGAACCAGGTAAATTGCATGATTCCCCTTTGAGAAGGAGGGTGAAAGTAAAATAGCAGCAGAGTATGTTGCCCTGAAGTAAGAGAAAGAATGAAAAAAATGCTAAAAGAAATAACAGGTGATGAGAAAAAGAACAATACCTGATATTTCATAAAACAACTTCCAGCCTCTCCAGTTCTGATGAAATAATTTTATATGAACATCGATTATTTTTGCATTTCATATAAAGCTGCTCAAGAAAACAGGACTTTGAGGGTAATTAATGTATAAATCCCAAGTGACAGCACAGATCTACCTAAAGTATCAAAGAACATATGATTAAACTTGGCACTCAACTTCCTGGCTTCAAATCTCCCTAAAGTGTGAACTTTGAAGTCCAAATTACACAGGATACCAGGCTTCTTGAATTTTTACTCCATACAAATGTTACTTAAGAAATACCAAACCAAACCACCACCACCACAAACAACAAAAAACAACAACAACAACAACAACAACAACAAAAACAAAGAAAAAAGAAAAACCCCTTAATTTCAGAAAAATTTTTGGTAGAGTACCTCTGCACTTCTATTGCATCTTAACTGTATATCACATAAGCATCACTGGGACCAGCACAAGCAAAAGGTGAACACATCAGCTAGAGGCAAACTGCTTGGGGTAAGCTCATTTTAACTCATGAAGATTGTCAAATAAATATGCAGGAATCACCTTCCTTGAACACCTTTTTCCCACAAAGAGAATGCATGAAAGAATAAAAAAGAAAGGTAGTCCTGGATTTTTTATTGGTACAGATACATTTAAGACTTCCTTAAGTACTTCTAAATCAGTTAGGCATCGCGCAAAATGACTGCATCAATGAAAGGGATGTGCTACAGGTCTCTTACTTGGGTTGTGATGGTAGATGCAGGCATAGTTCAGGGGGTGGACATCAGGTTCATTATATGGATGGAAGTTTTTTGTTTGACAATACAATATAGCTCAGCCTGAGTGCCCAGACTCTCTCATCACACCACGGTTCCTGCCTGCCTCCTTCTGCCCTCCCAAGCTCTGCACAAGTAAGAAGAAAAGGTCTCTTGATTACCATGCACTTCTAGTCCATAGAAAGCAAACTGGAAAGCATCTGTAATGGAAGTAGGAGTATTGCAAAGGGCTTGCTCTATTTAGCTTGATTTATGTTTGAACCTCAGCTCCAAAAATTGTCCCTGTGTGGGGTAAGGTGAAGAGGCAGTGGGAGAACAATGAGCAAGACCGCTGGTCTCAGATGTCTGTACTAGGTTTTTATCCTTCCCTTTGTTAAGAGATACTAGTGGATAGCCATAATCATCATGGCTGGGCTTCGCGAACGAAGATTTGTGAAGGGCTGTACCCACGTTTTTTGCAAGCGCGTTGATAGTATTGCACACAAATCAGGTGGTGCCTATTACTTTGGTAGTGGGGTACCATGGCATGGATAGAGCAGACAAATGATGATGGACCGTGTGTTACATGTGCTGGAGCTATGGGTTAGGTGCCACGGTTGTGATCGGCAACTCTGGGGACAGGAGATGGACCTAAAAGGCAGGTGAGGATGGACTCCTTCACCTTGAGTGCTATTGCAGGAACAGCATTCAGTAACCTACTGAGAGGGAGCGATTGTGCCAGACTGAAGAGAAACCCATAGGGCACCTTCCAGTCGTAACCATAGTGCATGGCAATTTAATCTGCAGAAGTCTGCCCAAATTACATTCCTCTTTGTCTGCAGGGTCTGAGTGATATCCAAGGTTTCTGCATCTTTATTGTTACAATGTTATGAGAAAATCATGACTGCATGAAAAATATACAAAGTTTTCATTATTCAGCTTGCTTCTTTCAGGCTGAGGAAAAAATTAAATGTTCATCATTTGTCCTGTATAACATAATCTTGACTACAGAAGGTCTCTTCATCTCTATGCAATTGTAATGGGAAATGATACATCTTCTACTACCCTTCTGCAGTTTGCACATGCTCTTTTTAAACCTCAGGAGACTGCCACTGGCCCGTCCAGGTCCTGCTGGTTGGCATCCTGTCCTTCCAGTCTGTCAACAGCACCACTCAGTTTGGTGTCATAAAGAAGTTGTCAGAAGTGGGATTCGAACCCACGCCTCCAGGGGAGACTGCGACCTGAACGCAGCGCCTTAGACCGCTCGGCCATCCTGACCTGCCTGGATACATAGAAAATTCTGTTCCAAGGTTATATAGATCATTTGTAATGACTTACGAAAGCAAATTCAGGTATTAGCCTCCAATGTGCCACAATTGTTTCTGCAAGCAGTAAGAGGATAGTATAAATATTGGTTTGGTTTTCCTTTTTGGTGTTGGTTTTTTTTTTTTTTATACAATTGATGTATATGATAGTATTATTTGAAACTCCTTAAAAGAACAGTTGAGTCTCTCCTATTATTAAGATTAGTCTTGTAGATATTTGAAACCAACATTTGTAAGAACCGACATAAAAAATATATGTGACTCCAGGCACACATGTTAACATAGCAGCTTTTAAGACACTAGTAGACATTTTTTTCTTTATAATAGCATCGCTTGCCAGGCATGTCAAAAAACCTAAAAATAATTTACCAATTGGCTTCTTCTGTATGACATGAATAGATCAAAAGTTAAACAAAATGCTAAGTACACATGATGTACTTTTTTCCTGGCTTCTCCAGGTTAAATTCTTCATTAGTTTGCTGTTTGGATGAGATTCTTGCTGTGAGTATGAAGAATAATGAAAAATTTGCGTTACTTGTGTACTCATACTAAGTCTGACTTTCTGTGTTTGTTTTTAAATAAGCAAGTGAAGTCACTGCTCAGGTTTATGAGGAACCAAACAGGTAAGTTAGTCCCACTGTTGCTGATACAACTGTAGTTGAGAGAATTTGACTGTCAGATGGTGTAAAAGCTACAATTTTTCTAATTTTCATCATCCCACTTTACCATTCCTGGCACTACTTTCTTCCAATGTTGGCATAGCTTCCTTGCTCAATTTAGCTTGTGCAACGCAAATGAAATGAAATCATCCTTTGAGTCCAAGACAGGATTTTCATCTCTCCTGTTTTGCTCATTGGTCCTCAGACAAGATGTACAATGGGAGCCAGAAGAGACTCTTCCCCAAGCTCGTGTGGAGTTGTGAGAACTGATGGTCCCTTCCCATGTCACCTAGCAGTCACTGAATACAGACAAGATCCTGGAGATGTCATGGACCAAACGCAGGGCTGGGAAGGTGAGCAATAAATTATTCCCTGGTGTGTTTTGGGGACAGAAAAACTGTTCCTGGAGAGAGGAGGTGTGCTTTGATGTCTGGAAGCAACCCCAACAGCAAATTTGGTTATAAATGCACTGCTAGGGAGCTGGATGGAGGGTTAGCTCAGAAGCCAGTGTGCACAGCTGCAGGCTTCAGTCCCAGGGTTGTCTCTTAGTTTAAGAGAAAAAAAAAAAAGAAAAATCTACTTGGTCTGTTTAAAAGAGTGCAAATTCACCAATATTTTCAATCAATTGATGTTATTATATATTCATCCATTTAAAGCATGGCTTTTCCCTGCCAGTGGCAATCAATTTGTGTCTCAGAGAAAGTTGTGGCCTCAACTAAATGTTGCATCCCAATTTCAAATGTTATTCCCAAGGAAAGACTTATGCAGATGCTTTAATTTGGGTATAGAGCACTACTAGGGGATTGAAAATTTATGATTTGTCAGGTCTGATAAACAGGATGAAATAGGTACTTTTAATATAAGGATTAACTGTTAAATCATCACTGTATGACTGTACAGAGGCTCAAATGCCATTCATAACAGAGATACTTTACTGAACTTTAGTCTATGACATATGTTTTAACTTCAAATAATGTTTAAGTGAAAAATGGCAGATGAGAGGGGTTTTTTTTGACCTAAGGCCTGTGCTACAGTTTTCATAGTTTTCCAGCTTTAGTTAAATATCAGCAGGAAGTTGCTCACTAACAACCTAGTTTCAAACTTATTTTGCAGTTCTTGCAATAGGTTTGGAAATTGATGCACAAAAATTCATGACCTGTCAGGGAATTAAGAATAAACAATCAAAATTGATCCTTACGTGGCTTTAAAGTCTCACTATTTAATTACTTGAAGAAGACCTTAATACATATTAACTATTAACATTTTCTTTGCTGCAGGCCAGTACCTTGTTTAGTTAGTCATTTTTATTCCATCAAAGTATTCTTTCTTGTTCACCTTAAATGAAAACCTATTTTAGGTAAGCTATAGAGGAAACTGTCTATAAAACTAGCAGAGGAATAATTATAGCGAAAAATGGGATTTAAAATTGCTGAGAATTTCAAATAATAAAATATTAACACAAATTCATACGAACTTTCCAAAAGCAGTGCATACACAACACGTCCAGATGCAAATGCATAATGAGTGCTAGAGGGTGATGCTAAAATACAGCCAAAGGTCAGTAAAGAATATAAACAAAGAAAAACCTATGCCTAAAGTTTAGGGAATTTATGTAATTTACATTTCAATGTCTCTTGTGCCAATGACAAAGCTTTATTATGAATTTATAGATGACAATTTCTGCATGGGCCTTGACGCAACTGAGTTCTCCTCCTGGTTATCACCAGGATATTGTGTGGAACCGGGATTTGTCAGGAAGTTGGTGTTCCACATACCAACAGGGTAAGAAACTTTGCCTCAGTCTAAACTATTCAGGCACTGAAATTGTATTTTCTTCTGGGCTGTTTTTCAGACTGAAACAAAAGCTAATGTGTGAGTCTCGCATTGAGTGCACAAAATGGAAAGGTGAATTTCTCATCAAGCTCCCAAACCTCTGTGAGGCAAATCAAAATTCAAGAAAGACTGACAGTCAAAACTTTAAAGAATAGGAGAAAGTGCAAATCTTGAATTGGAAAAACACTTCCTAACATTTCTGTCAGATATTAATCATAAGTCTTTTGTTTTCATCCCTCTTCTATCAGGTAAAAAATCATATCAGGAAACCAAATTAAACAGTAATAAAATATGCAACAAGCCTACCATGGTACTGCTTTCCAGATATCAGAATAAAATTTAATCAACATCAGTTTTCATGCCTATTTCTCTGACCTGTTTAACATATTGTTATGTCAGTGATGGTTAGAATGTTTAGGCCACTCTAGAGAGAGAATAAAAAAATATTTAATGTATTCTCATCACTTGGAAAATTGTTTACCTACACTGAATAAAAACATCTTGATTCAATGTTAATCCTACTGTCATTTTCTTGCTCATAGGGAACACATTACATTTTTCATGATTTTATCTCAGGTTGCCAAGGTGACATTTACTTTTTCACCTCATCATCCCCTGATTGATTACCTTTCTATCTGATAACACAGTCCTGATTCCTCCACAGTTCTGTTCCTTTTGGCTACTACTTTTTCCTATTTGGTATTACTGCCTGTTATGTTTCCATGGAGTCAGGAAGGCAAAAATCACTTTGTGGGAAGGGTATGAAATTCCACTGAAGTCTGTCTCACTCCCTTACTTATGTTTTCTCATCCGTGAATAGACTTTTACTGAGGCAGCTCTGGGAAAGGGAGGTCAACACCAGCTCCTCTCCTTGCTAGAGTTTCTCTTCTATTCTTGTAGACATTAACAGCCACCTGCAGAGCGCTAGTGCCCGGTAGTCCTCCTATAAGCATAAGGTGGGATGTTTTTGAATTAATATGCCTGTTCATCTCAACAATTTCTTACATTTTGATAACTAATGTAGCAATGTGTCTTTGTTGTGGTTTAACTCCTGGCAGCCACCAATCCCCACACAGCTGCTCGCTCACTCCCCAGCCAGTGAGATCGGGGAGAGAATCAGAAGGGTAAAAGCTGAAAACTCGGGGTTTGAGATAAAGACAGTTTAATAGGGAAAGGAAAAACCTTGCATACAGGCAAAGCCAAACAAGGAATTAATTCACTGCTTCCCTTAGGCAGGCAGGTGTTCAGCCATCTCTAGGAGAGCAGGTACTCATCACATGTAATGTTTACTTGGGAAGACAAACTCCATCATTCCAAATGTCCCCTGTTTCTCCTTCTTCCCCCCACTTTATATACAGAGCATGATGTCATATGTTCTGGAATATCCCTTTGGTCGGCTGGGGGCAGCTGTCCCAGCTGTGCCTCTTCCCAACCCCTATGCACCCCCAGCCTCCTCACCAGCATGGCAGCATGAAAAGCAGAAAAGGCCTTGGCTCTGTGTAAGCACTACACAGCAATAACAAAAACATCTCTATGTTATCATCACTGAGTTCAGCACAATTCCAAAACTTAGCCATGTACTAGCCACTATGAAGAAAATTAACTCTACCCCAGCCAAAACCCACACAATTTTTTACTCATATTTTGGGAAAAACTGTCTCAGTAGTAGCAAAACTGGAGTTACTAAAGTTGTTTTCCAGTTTTGGAAGCTCTGCTAGTACTTCTTGTGCACCTCATTAACCACCATGCAACTCCCAGACACTATCTAGCTTCTGCTCAGCATGAAAGACAGGTTTACCTGCTAACAAGAATGTGTTTGGTTTTTTTTTTTTATTTCTGTGTAAGACTCTCTACAAATTTCTGTAAATCTTTGTAGATCAATCTATATATCTTCTAAAGCAGCTATTAATACTGCTATTAATATCACTGCTTTCAAGCAGGTTCAAGAAGGGGATAAATTGCTTTTGAGCATTCCACAAAATTTAACAATAACGCGAGAGAATAATAAAGTAATTTCCCAAGGTAGGGAAGGTGGGAGGCAATAAGAAAAGGAAATCATGTGTTCTGCTGTAAAATGTACTATCCTGTGTCCATTATCGTGTATATAGAAAGATTGCTCCCTAAGACCACAATATTCAAGCTTTATTAATTGATGAGGAAGACTATCTATTAGTCTCAGACCATGCATCTAATAACCCTTTTTGAGGCTATTAGATTAATGTTGGTTACTAATTCTCTTATGTCTGGGGATTTAGTTCCTTAGTAAACAGCATAATCCTGTGATTCATCCTAGTATGGTTTTGCCAAAATAATTGCAACTTGTATACCCTTTAGTTTAGGTGACCTCTATCTGTGGACTGTCAAAGTATTTAAAAATTTGAGGTGGTACAACTTCAGTCCTTTGGCTTATTAACAGGCATGTTTTGTGACCAAACATCTGTCTTTCATTTGATATAGCTGCTCTGCTAGAAGGAAACAGATTCAGGAAGATCTTCGTGAACCAAAGCAGCAAAAAAGTTTAACTATTGATATTAAGCCTACCATATTCAAAAAAATCTTGTGAATTTTGAAAACTTCACAGATTTCAGTTTTCGTGCTTATTCATTGGAAAATTTTCAGTGAAAATTCATTATTCCCTAGTCCTTGGTTTTGAAATTGCAACTATACTATTTGTAGAGGAAAAACAATGGTGTGGGACCTAGCAGATGTTTGAAAAATGAATAGTTGAAGCAAATGGTACACAAACAGCCCAAACCACTATTCAAACACATTGGCAAGTAGTTGCTATTAAAAAAGACATTTGTAAAATACTGTTTGATTTTGCCATTTAGTTTGATCTCCTGATAATAGCACAAACTAAGAATAAGAAGCAAATAGATTACACAAATTTAAAATTTTATGGCTTCTTGGGCAGCATTCCAATATACATTGGCTAAATGCTAAGACGCGCAGTAGCATTGTACTCTTCATTATGCATTTGTTCACTGAAGTTTTCAGATTACAGGCATGGAAAATGCAAAAGTATAGTGACAGAGGTGGCACGAAATGGGAATCTGCACATGGCTATATCCGTGGCTTTTGTTCTTGGCTTTACAGAGGCGGTTTCTCAGGCTAGGAAGTTTACCAGTCTCCTCCTTTCTTTTTTTCTGAAGCAATAAGTGGTTGCAAAGTACGGTGTACTATCATCCTTTCTGGCTGAGAACAGGGATCAGTAGTTTGGCTTTACATAAACCACTGAGGAGAAAATACAATTAATTGGGAAACCTGATGTGGACTTGCAAAAGTAAGCTAGAGCTGAAACATTCCTGAGACACCTGATCCATTGAGTTTACTCTATATATACTAGCATGAAATTAACCTTTACCCTATGGAGTTCAAAATCACATTTTTCAACAAAGATCTGAGGCAAAATTGCCCAATAGTAAAGTGAGATATTTTCTTTTTAATGTGCAGCTAAAACGTTGATGTTATATCATTCATCAGATATAGTCAACAAGGCACACAATAAACCCCTTTTTGTGAAACCTGCCCTCTCTTTCTACCACACACCTTATGTTTTGTTATGTGTGTTGCATAATCACATGCTTCAGACAGTGGTTTTCAGGATCCCATCTGTTACATCACATAGAGAACAATTTTCTCTTCGGTGGGGCTTTAGTGTTTTAGCAAAGGATGGTGTTGTTAAGAATGAAAAAGGGATTCTGCAATCATAAATCTAGTTTTGAATTTTAGCTGTTCATCTTTTTTTTTTATTATTATTGAGATCAGACAGAAGCTTTTAAAAACAGAAAAATTGTTGGGTGCTTTCTGATCCATAATTTGGAGAGCCTGTAGAAGTGTGAAATTTTCAAAAAAAGAGTTTTAAGAGGAAAAAGGAGAACTTTTGATTAGGAAGTTACCCACAATATACATTCCAAAGGATGAACAGAGCAAAGTTGTTTATCTTTGAGGAGAAACAGTATTCCTTGGCTAATGTTACCTTGCTAGTCTTTCATTCTTGAAAAGAGAAGAAAAATTCTTCTAAGCGTATCTGTCTTATTTTCTGTTCTCTAAATGAGAAAAATCTGTTTTTCTACTGAAGTTCAGGAGAACAAATTAAAGTTAGTAAACACAATAGCTAGAGGTGACCTATTCGGCTTCTCTGGGAGTGTAATTTTTCAGTAGTCCATACGTTAAGGGAAACTATGGCAATGAGTAAATTTTCAGGAAATGGCTAGGATTATTAAGTCATCCTTTCATTAGATTTATGAACAAGTACAAGGTTTGTATTTCCTTGTGGTCCACCTAGCATTTTTGTAACCAAATATTAGGTAGAACAAAACTCATTAACTTGAACCCCAGGACAATATAGAAATAAAAGGTGAAAAAACGATAGAAAATAAGGTTTGTGTGTTTAATTTTTGTGGGGGTTCAATTTCCTTTTTCCCCTTCAAATGTGGCTTAGGGTTGTTGTTGTATATTATCTAACATTCTATTAGGCTAAAGACTAGATTCAGGTCTGTATTTGTCTTGTCTCTGTACTGCAGTTCACTGGAGCAGTACTTGCTCTTGGCACATGCTAATAATTTAAACCCAGAATTAATGCAGTGGTACTACTATGCCTGAAAGAAAAATTATGTTCAAGTGGCAGATGCTTATGACTCTACTACGATATTAGTTTTTCCTTCTTCATTGCTCTATATTTTATATAAAATTAATTATCCAGAAGAGTTTACAGCTATGTGGTTTGGCTCACCAGCTGCTTCTTCTGTTAATTTTACAGCAGGATCCGTATTTGTGCTGCTTTCCCACTGCACGCGCACGCACACACACACACATATCATCCTGCAATTTCTCTGGCATCTGGACATGGCCTACTGTGTAAGAGACCTGAGGCCTCAACCAAACCCATTTAAATAACTGGGGAGACTTCTGCTCACTCGTATAACTTTTGGATCAGTCCTGCAAGCTCCTAGCCGTACTATGGTGTCCTGAAACCCGTGTCTGAAATGCAAAGTGTGAGACTTAAACCTTTGAGTAACCCTGATTCCTTCAGCAATGCCTCCTAGTCATGTAACATGTTTACTCATTTTACCCTGAATTTGTGTCTTTGTAACATAATTTCTGTGCATATCCATTCATATGCGTTCAAAACAGAGCATTAATCTTTTCCTGTTAAGAAAAAATGCGTAACCGGTTCCTCATATTGTGTATGCAGTGCTTGCAACTTTTCCCTGTCTCACAGCAAGTTGCCCACTGTTTGCTGCTCTTTTATTTCAACACTGCTTTTTGAGGATGTCTGCAGGGATGGACTGTATGGCTCTTTTCCCTCTTAAACTTCTTTCTGAAGGAAAACAGCACATGCTGCAATGCTTACTGCTCCAGCTAGTCAATATATTTTGCAGCTTAATCTGACTTTGTTCTACTACTTGTACGCTTTAGCCAGCTAGCAGCCTGTATATACACTGGAGAATATTAATATCAAATATTCTACTCCCACTCAGGATCTGAAGCCCTGATAGCATGAGAACACTGATTTAGCTGTTCCCAACCAAAATCCTAGCCTGTTTCAGTTGCATTTAAATGGTCATAGGCAAAATGTACGTGAAGGTTCAGCTAAATTTGTACTGAACTGAAATATATGGATCTATTAGTCCTAAACTATGCTTACATAGATGGTGGGATGATGGAGTTTTTCCAAATTATTTTGGATTCTTTTCAGAATTCAGACTATCCAGCCAGTCCTGTCCTTACAATTCTGTGGGCTGATGTTCTGTCTGGAAACACTCTTACGTTACAGCCTTGCAATGGATCACCTTTCCCTTGCTCTCCTTGGATTTACCACCCCTCCTCACACTGTCCATGAAATCATCTCCTGGATAAATTTGGGCCTATTAAGACTGTTTTTGTTGCTGTGGCCCATTACCTGATAATGAAGGAATCCAAGAAGTTGAAATATCTTAATTATTATGAATCAAGATCCCAGAATTCAGTCCCCAAAAAGCAGGAATTAAAATACTTCTACCAATTAACTTTTTAATCTACATTTAATATTTTTAGTCAGCAAAAATTATTTGCGAGCTACAGTATGACGCAATTTTAGCGCTTTTTCAACTGAAGGAGATTAATCTTACCTTGCTTTAACCTGCAGCCCTCAAAAAATAATAATTATAACTTGGTTGATATGTGAATATGTTTTTCAAAGTAGAGAATTGTTTAGAAATAGCAAATTATTTTCAGGAGCTTAAAAGAAAATGTGTGTAAAACAAATTAAAAAGAGTAAGGGAGGACCTGATGGTCAAGAAAAGGAAAGGAAAGTAAAGTTGGAAAGCTTGATGTACCAAAACCAGCCTTAGTCAGTCCATCTTAACAAATATTCTTTAAAAATTACTCTACTATATGTGTTCCTGACCCTAAATGTCTCAAATTGCTCTGAGTCTCAGTTCTTTATGTAATCATCGTCTCTATCACCTTCAATAGTGAAGAACTCATTGAATTGAATACCCTGTGTTTTTTTAACTGTCTGCAACATGGGCACCATTTTTTTGCATATTGCCCTATGGGAAAGCATATTCTGGAATTATTTAGAAAAAATTAATCCTACAATTTTATGTAATCTCCCATGTAATCCTGGGAGACCAAAAACATCTAACTTGACTCCTACAGTCTGTATAGCCCACATAAAATCTCCAGTAATATATATGGCAATGAAACTTATTTTTCTAAGATATTCAATTTTGTGTAATTTGTTTTTTAAACTCCAGCATCTTTCATTTATCATGTCAAAGAAACTATTTTCTGTGCAAATTTTATTGTAAAAATGTAAATGGCTCAACTTTGTATTGTGTCTGGCATCTTTGTTCTTATTTTGTTCTTTTGTTTTCCCCTCTTATCAGATACTGTCTGCCTCTTCTTTTTATAAATTTGTCTGAAGCGATCTAATTTTTAACAGAACAGATTGCAGTGATGTATAAAAGCTATCCAGGAGTAACAAGCCCATTAACTTCTATGGTTCTGCTATTCTGCTCAACAGCTTCCTACAGTTCTTGCACACATAAATTTGAAATTTTAAAAACTGATCCCTTTTAATAATACATATTCAGTTTCCAAAAACAATACTAAAGCCATAAAATTTAGCAAATGCTGTCTAAGGATTTGTGGTGTGTACAAAAGATTGCTTGTGCCTTTCTCCCTTCAACTATATTTACACAACTCACAGAATTTGCATTATATTTCCAACATAAAGTATCAACTTAATTGCAGTTCTTATGTTTCTGAAATGATCATTTCACTTAATATGGTATGAAAAATTGTCTTTGTTTCTTCCTTTTTTGCTTATGGGAAGTAAGAGATATAATGGAAGCTATAAAATACAGTACTGGATCTTAAAAGGAGGAAAAGATAGAGAAGACTTCCTACTGACTGGATTTCTGTAGAATGGGAAAAAAATCAGAGAATATCACAGAAAATTTTCTGCAATGTAAAAAAAAGTTTTCTCATAAAAAGTTATTTCTCAGAAATTCCAAGAAAGCAATGGTTTTGTGACTTTGTCACAAAACTGATAAATTTTTCTCTCTCAAATCTCCAAGTAATTTTCATAATACTATTCTGACCAGCCTGACATTTTTTGAAAAGAATTAGAAAGTTTATGGGGTCATTCATGATCATTGACAATCGAGAACCAATTACAAGCAATCAAGTTACTCACAATATAAATGGATAATGACTATAAATAACAAAAGCATTTGTAATATCTGATAGACTTTTAAAATTTTCCTTCTAGTAAGGGTTGCTATTTTAATCTAAAGTAACCTAAATGTTTCAGTAAATTATGTCTTTCAAATCTGGGTCAAAGATCAGTGGTAGATTTATCATAAATTGTGTATATCTGTTTTGTCAGTGAAGACTGAAGAAATATATTCTCAAAAATGATTCTCTCCTGTTCAAAAGAAAATATCATAGAAAATAGCTTAATCACTTAGTCATATTGTTGACAGAAAGAGTATGTACAAGCAATTGTGACTGCATTAATTTGAATTAATATTTTGGGCCCATTATATAGTTCTACCATACAAGAAGACTGCAAGTAATTGTCTTCACCAGTGGTATTAAAAAAAAAATCCCTTCAACACAATGAATCAGTCATATCCAGGTTTAAGTTTTTAGCACAAAAATTGAATTAAATAACTGTCAAGAGATTATGAAGTATTAACTATGAGAAAGTTAAGCAACGCCTAAGTTATTTCAGGACCAGAGCTGACCTCTTCTAATACTGTATTTCTGTTAGAGTCTTCACCAGGAAAACCAAGTTTTTTTTAATCAAAATAAAATCCTTCTTAGGCTATGTCAATATTTAACCAATCTCTTGGGAAACCAAAAGCCATTAAGGATACACTTCCACATTTCAGGGAGTAACTAATCAGGACTACTTTGACACAATTTGAAGTGAACTTCCAATGTCCAGATACTTTAGGAAGATGCAAGCACACTGACACTGGGGAACAGCCGATGTTCAAGCTTTGACAGCTGTGCTTGAAACCTTAACTGTGCTTAACTGTGCCTGTAGCACGGTTCTGTTTAATCACCTCTGAGGAAATGTGTTTTACTTGTTTCAATCCTGTTCTTCTTACCACATGCTTTAGTGAGCTGTTTTTACTGTCAAGTGGAAGCTGTTACCCTTTTTCTCTTATACACGTGATTGTTTTTCTGGTTCCTTTCTTCTTTTCTTTAGACAATATCAATGGTGACATTATGGGGAACAACATCTACCAGGAAGCTGAAAAAAGCCAACAAACACAACAAAACTCTGTATTCCAACACAGAACTAGCAGGTTCATATCCTGTGTTGACGCTGTCCCTATCAAGGACTCTGAACAAGCTGTTAGTGCTGTCATTTGAAAGAGAACACAGGCCTCTTCAAACACTGCTGTGCCGTCCCACACAAAGGGCAAGCAAGCCACATCTTCTTTCTTTTGATACAGCTGCAGCATTATATGTAGAGAAAGACCCTTCTTGTGCAATGCTTGAGTAAGCAAACTCTGTGTGGACATTGGTGTGAGAGAATAAATATCGCTATTACAAGCTTCTCTCTTCTGTCATATCAGTTTGTAGAACTGAAAGAGAAACAAAGGTTAGTTTGAGGGGGGTTCTGCAGAACCCGTTCTAAGGGGACAGACATGAAGCAGATACGTAGGAATTGTCTTTCCCCGGCCTCCTCTCCAAGCCATTCCATAGCCTGGCCCATGGATTGATTGTGCTGTCATTGACACAACAGGGAGAGGCAGTGACTCTTCAGGCAGTGGCTCTCCTTGTGGTGGCAGACCCTGCATTTTCTGCTGACTGTAAACTAAAGTAAACCAGAGTAAAAGAAGAAAATAATAACACTGATAAAGCAGCCATGTGAACTCACCACACCCTTGTCCCAATTCACTACATTCTCCACTTGATGCATTAGCTATTAATGCCTAGTAGAGTTATGGGATGGGGAGCTGTAGCCACTACAGAGCAACTGATCGTGTGGTTGTCTTCTTCCTCCCTGACCTGGCATATCTATCGGATCTACAGGAACTGGGGGTGTTTGGCTCCATTTATCTCCTAGTGCACACCAGGAGCAGAGATGGGCAGCCAGTGTTGCCAGCTGGAGACTTGAACCACGCAGAGTCACAAGATTTGCTGCAGGCCAGTCCCTCTGCAGCCCCTGTGTCCCCATGCCCATGAGTGGCTATGGTGTTGGGTGTGCTGATGAGATTCCACTTTGACTAGGGTCATCTGAGAATAACTGGTTCATGTGCTCCAAGGTATTCTGGGGGTCAGCCATAGTGGATCATTGAGGAGATTCACTTATCCTCAGAAAAAAACAGTGCTAGTAGAGACTGCTCATTTCTGTCCAGTTGATCCACTCCTCCCAGGCCCTGTTGGTGTAATGTATAGATAGCTCTAGGGCCTCTGTGAGTCACTAAAGAGCTAGTGCTGAATCCTGCAGACTAAAGATTATTCTTATCAAACCTTTATGTTGCATTACTTTCGTGCCCAAACACATATTATTCAATGCTCTCTCCTGAAGAGTTTCCTGCTAGTGAGGATGGAGTAACAGGTCTTCAGCAACAGCAAGGAATATTTCCTGTCTCCCAGTATCAAAACAATAATATCCAGACAGATTTTTTTTTTTAAGGGAGTGGTGGGCAATATGAACTATTGTTGAAAAATCCCATTTAGTTTGGATCTAAGCATTGGCTACCTCAAAATCTTGTGATGTGCTCTACAGTTTGGGTAGAAGTCTATGTCTCTGTTTCCTTGAGTTATAGCCAGTGAGCAGATATACTCTCCAGGATGTTAAAACAGCATTTACCAGAATGAACTCAGTTCTGGTTTTCATTTCAGAGCTGATCAAATCATCAGAGAATGGTGGCTTGTAGGTTGTTGAGCAAAGGGTCTCCTCATTATACTGAGAGTCCTGGAACACAGTGCTAAGGAGTTCTAATCAAATATCTCCACATTTTTAAGCACTCTGGTAGTGCTTATCATGTCCAGAAGTATATTTTCAACAGAATCAGCTGTGTAGAGGTTCACAAAAGTTTTAACATTGTTTTTCCACTCATTGAGACGAAGAAATGCTACTTATCTTTTCATTTGCTTAATAACAATAGTTTATGGTTTATGTCGTATTTTATGTGTTGTTTATGTCTTATGTAGAGTAGGTTAGCAGCAACAGGAAAGCTCAATTAAAGGGTAGTAACTAGTCTACTGTTTTCAGATTGCATGCTCATTTACAGCATTCTGAAATCAGCCTGGAAACTGTTTACTCATCATTTCTGTTTTAACAGTGTGGGAAGAAACAAAATTCTACCAAGTAAAGAAAAAAAGACAGCTTTTTGTCATGCCAATCATCTTGATCACAGCATATCCTGTGGAGCCACCAGTGAGACAGTCACAAGAAGCCACCTAAGTTTACTGGAAAAAGAGCACCAGGAAAAGTCTTCCCAGAAACGTCAGATATATTTGAATTCCTGAACAAAACAACTGGGTAACAAAGTTGTCAAACAAACTCTGTCTTTAATCCAGACTGATTTCTTGATTACTCAAGTGGAAAATTAGTGGAGAGAGGAGAAAAAATAGAATCATTGTAAGTAACTGCATAAGACCATGTCAAGTTTGCAATCAATAATGTGCCAATTTTCCTTCTAGTTGCTTTGACAGAGGTTTTAGAGAAATCTAATGTATTTTGTTTTTAAAGAGGAGTTGCATGAACATCAGTGAGCAAACAGTTTGTTGACTGTGAGACATGGAGATGTGCAGCTGTGCCAAATGGGCAGGACAGATGACTGCTTCCTTTTATGACAGAGCATTCTCCTGTGCACTAGGCTTACTGCTCCTCCTTTAATCATCTATAGTTTCATGGTAGATTTTAAAAGCATTTCAACTGATAATGAGAGAAAGTCTTTCTAAGTAGAAAAATTAATAGTTTATAAATCTATAGAAAGAGGTATGTTATAATGAAAATATCAATTTTCTCCACTCTTTGGACATCTTGAAAATGAACACAGTTCCTCAAGCTATAAAGAACATGCTCAAATGTATCACATTTTCTTTAACCCCAATTTTTCACCCTCCCCCTCTTCTGTCTTTTTCAGCAAATTTTCACCTCTCCAAGGTCATTCAAGTGTTTTCTTCAGCCTCCAGCATCTCACTGTTATATTGCTCATCACCAATAGCTCAGATGTGCTAATTCTCCAACTCTTTTTATTTTGTTCTTTCCACTTTTTCTCCTTACCTTCATGATCTCTGTCCAGTCCTGCACAGAGAGACCATCACTGCACTGAGGCTTCTCCACAAGTCACATGTAGCCAGCATGGGTGTCCTTTCTGTGTGCATCTGGTGCCCCAAAAGCCCCACTCGTCCCTTGGGCAGCTTGACTGGCTTCTTAAGTTTTGTAAGCATAGCTTTTTCCTAAACCTCTGCCCACATTTGATGCAGGTTAGCTCTCTCTTCCTCCTTCACCTTCTCCTCCTCCTCACCAGCCTGTTATCTGGCAGTTCCCTTCCTTCAGCCTCTGCAAAGCCCTGTGCAGTTTCAGCTGTCTTTTCCACACTGAGTTCTTTATTTTTCTGTTTTATGGATCCTCATCCTCCAAGCTGACAGCATGCTTCTGTCCTTTCCTTCCTCTCAATTATGATATTCTTTTTAAGAAATTTTGGTGAATTTTCCTTTAACTTCCAGATTAAGTCCTAATATCTGGCTAGTTAACTATGAAAAAGCAGAAATGCAATTTTTTTGAATCTAACCTTAAGCAATTTGATGGAATTCAGCTATGAAGTGAATTCAGCTGTGTAGGTTAGATTAAATAGGTATGCAACTGATTGCAGAGCTTCTGTGTGAAGGGAGAAGAGGACATAACTAACTTTCTGCATGCACAGAAATGATATAGGCAGTGGTCAGAACTAATTAACTCCTCAATATATACTATCCCTATATCACATTTTCTAACTGAAGGGTGAGGGCTGGTAAACTCTGAGGGAAAAAGGTCTATTCTAATTACTTAGTAGTCACTTTCTTAAGGATGTGAGGTTTGTGTGATGTCTTTTTATCTGCTAACCTGCTGTTCGGTGTCACCTGGACCTGTTGCTCAGCTTTAGTCAAATGAGGCAGGGCAGCTGCTGCCTCAGGGATATACAGCTACTCCAGGTTTCATGGAAGTGGGTTGCTGGGTAAGAGAAAAATAGCCTCTCAAAAGCAAAAGAGAGAGAGATGAGGGAAAGACTACTGTGCAAACACAGTGCTTATAATAGTGTTCTCCCAAATGGATGAGAGAGTGTCTGACTTGCAACTGTTCATGCTCTATAAGAACCAGACAATCCAGCCAGAGGGAACTTGTCTACCTTCCACAGATATATTTGGTCGCTAATTATACGACTTCTCAAAGCACACAAGTGTTCAAGCATCAACTGTGTCCTGTCTCTTCTCTTTTAAAGGTGTGTGCTTGGTGGAGTCCTTGTGTGTGTTTTGCTGATGCTTAAAAAGTCTTTTTAGCTCTGAATATCAAATTCCTCTATTTGCTGATTCCGTGTTTCAGATTAAGGCCACCATGTATGTGTTATGTTCTTGGAAAAATGGAAAAGGAAAGTGTGTTCCTGCTTATTTGATAACTACACTATCTGCCAAAGCTAAAGCAGGCAAAGGTGATGTAATGTCCTTCCTCCTATATGATGACATTTATGTCTTGTATACACTTAAAAGTTTTTTCTGCTTCTTCCTACTGAGAAGATTTTATACTTCAGTACTTCAGTCAATCCAGACATCAGTGCCAAAATACTCACCTACAATGACTTGCAATAACAGGTATTTGTCTCAAAATTGGCAAATTTTACAGGCAAAGAGAAACTCTTAGGCACAAGAAGAGACTAGTGACATTAACTGTTTTTCCAGCACTCTGACAGGGAAAACAAAGTGAGATAATGTGACTTATTATGCTGTTCAAAATCAGGACATTTGGGCCTTTTATTGTCTGTGACAATTACTCTGGGTACTGCAATACATCAATTCTGTGCATTTAAGCGTTGCGGGGAGTTGGAATGTGGTTGTATAATTGAAATGTCCCGCTGAAGTGTGTCAATTCTTCTGCTGCTTTGCTCTTCAGATTGGGCAGTGTATAGGATGACTTATCTTGGAGTTGATGTGAGAGAGTTAAATTTAAAGTCCTGTATCTCTCGAATATAAAGGTAATACTGAGAAGCAGGCCTCGGACAATCTTCATGTATTCTGAAAGTGTTTAAAAATATTTACCTAACGTCTCTTCTTCCATCATCCTTGGAGATTCTGTTCTTTGTAAGGTTGATTCCTCCATGTAATTAAACAGATAAATAACGAAACTGACTTTCAGGTTTTAAGTATCGCTATTGAATGTGACTGACTAGCTCAGTGTTTGAACAGTAACAGCTCTTGCCTCTCCCAATCCCTGAAAACTCAAGAAAATTAATACTCCGATCAGCATATATGAGACACATGTGGATAGCTTAATGTTCACTGTAAATTGTTTGTTCAAATAAAAATAATATAATGGAAGTCAAAGTATGTGCAGGGAAGCGAGAAAAGAAAGTCAGGAAAAAACCTTCCAGAGAAATTGGCTTGCCTGATATTCGAAAGTCACTGCTCTTTTTTTCTCCTTTTTGATCACTTAAATTCACAAAATGATATGGATCTTCACATTCATGCCAAATTACTTCAATTGCACTAAAAATGATAGCTTATTCCATTGCTTTCACCTCTCCCGGCATGATCAGTCACTGTCTTAGGCTTGGGAACCACCGACCTCTCTGTGGGTGCTAATGAAAGCAGAGGTTAGGTAGTTAATGCACAGCAATGCGTGTGATCAGCTGTGCAGTGACAACCAGAGGGCAGATGATGCCGTCTGCTCAGGTTTCTGTAGAAGACACGTTTGAAAAAGAGGAGACAGGGTATGAAAATACGTGACTCTTCGGGTTTTTTTACTCTATACTACCAGAGTCCAGTTAACAAGGATGAATGTTAACGAGATTGTATAATGGCTCTTGTATCTAATTTAGACATTCATTTTTCTCCCTACAGAATGCGCTCAATATGGGGTTCAATCCAGGGTTAAACCCTTGCTGCTCTGTATTGTTTATGCTATTAATGCCTGCAAATAAAAATGACTGGAGAAACTTGTCTCCATAGAAACTAGCATCTAACTAAATCTAAGAAGAAATTTCCTTGCTTCTTTTTCTTTGGCCAGACCAGAGCAGGAGGAACATGATGTCCTTGCAGAATGAAAAGGCTTCTTAATTTAAGTATGTAGCCTTCCATGCCTTCCCCCACAATTTATTTCTTCTAACAATGTCCCTGTTGCTCTCACCATATTCTCAAAGAATTAATATCTCTTTATTTGCAAAAGAATAGGGAAATTTTGATAAAAAATGCACTAGTATTGTGTGAGGATCATGCATCCTGTTCTTAGAGAGAAAACAGGAAAATTAAGAGCAGTCACATGGAAAATTACTTTCAAAATTATTGTATCTATTTCCTCCAGAAACTGGAAGTTGCACAAATGCCCTTTTTCAAACCATGTGGTGCTATTTTTTCTTTTATATTGAACATATAAGCCTGAGTTCTTCCAGACTTATGGAAACTAAAAGTCAAATCATGGCAGAGAAGTACAGTAACACAAGCAGAGCATAGCGTGTCAAGCTTTATGTCTAGGGTTTGCTTGTCTTTCTTCAGATGTCCTGTTTTCTTTTCTAGAAATTTTTTCTATTAGAATTTGAGGTCTCCACCCATTTGTCTGGGGTTTCCAGATTCCTGGCACCCTGGTCAAAGTGGTAGTTTTGTACAGACATATGAAAGTATGTATGTGTCAAATATGGATTTCCCTCAGGTCTCTAAGAACCCAGTTGAACTGCATTGGATTGCTGATGTTAGCTCTGTCATGCAAGTAAAGTATATCTGAGAGGCACTGAGATGACTCAGCATATGGTGCACAAGTAGCTTAGGACACATCAAAGTTTCTGTATGTGTGCAGAATATAGCTCATACGAGGTATGTTCCAGCACTCAAGACACAGAGCTTGCACACATATTTCTGTATGGGACTTCTGAACCAAGATATGTGTATGTGACCTACAGGACTGCATTCTCTGGCTACTTTCTTTGTCCTTTATGTCTAAGTTTCAGGCAAAATGCACTCAAATATCTGTACTACTCTAGGGCACAAAACTCAGTTTAAATAAGAGATGCCAAACTCCTTACCTTGTTGTCTGGGTATTTTTTTTCATGTTATGCATAATTCTGACTTAAAGGCGCCCTTATGATACGTCTGATATCAGTGGGTATTAGAACCTGGTGTCATATGTGTGGGTTTTTAAATGGCTTTACAACACTTTAAAGGAAATTAAGAACCATGTAATACCCCACTGTAAGTAAAAAACTAAAAGTTGCTGAAGAATGTGTAATTCCCATGTCTAAGCCATCATTAAAACATTATGTATGAACATTTCTTTTTTGAGCATTTGATATGCAAAGACAAGAATCTGCAAAGCAGAGATGAAGAGGCAGAATTCTGGAGGACAGTAGACATGAGATTTCCCAGCTGTTCCCTTGCCTTCTCCTCAGTTCTGCATGCTGCTGTCATATCATCTGAAGATTCATGCAGATGTTATTAAAAGTATAAAATGTTTAATTGTCGTCCTGCATATTTTAGATAGGTCTGTGCTAGATAAAGATAGAAAGTGCCACATACTTCAGGCAGTTTGAGAAGCAGTGACCTATTGGAAAACACTGAAGATCCTCTGAATAGTGACAACAGTTTATATTTTGTGGTCTGACAACATCCTGTGGTTCAGGCAAATTCCCAGCACTTCCATGGGCAGCTGAAATGTAGCTTGTCATGAAGACACAGACATGGAAGTAAAGCTGGTCCTCGGTAGGACTGGGGCAGTGAGTTTGCCCACCTCTGGCCAGAGCTTTCTGGAGGCCTTGCCCTTTGGCAAACCACAGGCTGCAGTGGGTGCTGGTGCAAATGTGGTCTTCAGAGACCTGGTGGGTGGTGCAGGGCAGGGGCATGGGCTGGGTCACTGGGATATTCCTTACAGAGGGGAACTGGAAACAAAGCCGGTTCTGAAATGTGCTAGGGCTTGTGGAATTGTGGTTGTTCCTGAAGGCACTCAACACAGATGGCAGTTTGGGCTTTCCTGGGGTAGTCTAGGGATGTCCCACCTTATGGTCTTGACTTGGACTTGGTTTGTAGTTGGTAGGGTATTCCTTGTGAAAGTGCTGGTCTAGAAATATAGAACAAAACTTGCCGAGAGAGAAGAGCAGGAAATCAAAGGGATTTTTTTTTTTTAAATTAACTCACACAGAAAGAAACTTTTCATGTAGGAAGACAAAATATTACTGCCTTCACCTTCTCCCTTTAAATTTATCTCTGCATTTTCAACCACTTTCGTGGATTGGTTTTATTATGTTTAATACCGTACAGTATTCAAACTTTCAACTTCTGGTTATTTCAAATAGAGCACAAAGCCTGCCTATCAATACCACCTGAGTCTCAGACCTGAGACAATACTGAAGCACGGAGCTGTATCTAATTTACCGTACAGTTGGTATTATGGATTGACAAAAAAACTGTTGTAGAAGTATTTAGTCTTTGAATTTTGAAATTTAGTCACTTGAGGGGAAAAAACCACAAGTATATAATCACATTTAATCACCACCAGTGCAATGCAGATGACCAATGAAGGGGAGTGGAATTGTATTGAATTTTGAGCATGTGGGGAAGAAAAATCTATGGCTGTCACAAATGAGTGTTTCTTACAAACAGGTAATTACTCCTGATGAGTAGCATAAAGATTTCTCTCATTTTCTTTGGTAAGTTGCATCAAGACATCAACGATGACAGATTACAGACAAAATCACAAGCAAAGAGCACAATGGAAAACTCACCCTGTTCAGCAGGCAGGTGTTCGAGCTGTATTATAGCAGCATCTTCTGGGCTTTGCAGTTTAATAGGCAGACTCTTGACATCACTTTCAAAATAAATTTATTTTCTCTCTGAGCTGTAATTTCTGGACAGGATTAATTTTAAGTTTAAATTGTAATTTTTTACTCTTTGCACAAGAATCTTGAAGGCTAAGGGCAAAAACTGTTCTACTATGGACAGAAAATTATAAACACTCAACCAAATTGAAGGAGTGTATTATCATATGTTATAAAGATGAATGGAGTCTGGGACTCATGTCTCTAACAGTGGCTGTAAGTTGGCATCTGTTTATTCTTTTGTGTTTTTTTTATATGAGAAATTGCCCAGCCTGTTAGCTTTGATCTCGTGTGAGCTCATAAACAATAAATATAGGATTAGTTATCATATTGCAATGCAAAGGGGGTAGTTTGGAGGGAATTGAAGAACATTTCAAATAAAATTGCTGCATTATAACTCATTAAAAAATTCACATGTCCTATATTGTACTTCCATCTCAAGAAGGAGCTAACCATCTTTGAAGGATTGCAGGTGTTTACTGAAGCAGCCAAATTTGAAGGCTCCAAGACTTAAATGGACTGAGTCTTTTGTGGAAAATCATGGAAAACACAAAGTGAACCAGAACTGATGTTGGCAAAGTAAATGTAAATCCTGGGAGAAAATTCTTATCTGTATTAAATTAAAAAAAATGTGTAAAGAATTTTAAATATTTACCCAATCCAATCAAGTAATTCTGTATTCAGCAGTTAGGTTGTTAATACATTTGATAACCAATTATATCAATGTTTTGAAATGAACCTTGAGGAATTTGCTTGCATATGAAGAGTTAGTTTTCTTAATTTTGACTAATTGAAAACATAACAATATTCATTTAATTGCATGTATTATTTTTGAGGAGAACAATGGTTCCACACTAAAGATTTCCTTCTGAACTGCACAATAACTACAACATTATTTAGATGTAAAAGTAAACAGAAAATGGCCAAAGATGAAATATGTGGTATTGTATAGTAAAAGTGAAGCTTAAATCGGTAGTATTGTAAATAAATGGCAAAGTTAAAAACTAAAAATGAGGACAAGGAACAACACAGTTTAATTATCCTGGTTTCTGTGTCCTTAGCTACCATCTTTATCAGCCATAAAGATAACATATAAAAGCTTGGAAAAGGAGAGGCAGCTTTTCTTTTCCTTCATCCCATTCATTGGGCTGGGATAAAACAGCAGAGTCCACTGAAAAACTAGTGCAAGATACTAAGGATTTGACAGCAAACCATCACTGAGATTTTGGAGGTTTTGAGAGGCAAAAAGCAGACATGTGTTGAAAGTAGAAACCTAAGGACCTATTTACAGTTTGCAACCAACTTCTTACTACCAAAACTTGCAATGAATCCAGAGGCTTCTTTTAGCATAACTGAAAAATAATCAAACTTTCAATGTCTGTGACTTTTTGAGGCCCTGCAACCACTCAAAGGCTGTGCTGCACGTAAGGCAGTTGTCTGCTCTCCTGAGGTAGGTTCAGGTCTATTCCCTAAAGAATGAGACGTGGAAATTTATCCTTTGGGGCATTAACATGGCTGTTTAATAGCACCAATCCAAACAGCTGCTTATGCAGTTTCTTTTCTTGATCCACCATCAGGTAGCTGAAAAGTCGTGTTGTTTTGAAGTTGATAATGCAGAGTAAGTATCACTGATGTATTGGTAGAATTTTATACCATGAATGTTTCAAAATCTTTCCCATGAGCTTCACAGCCAAAAGAAGTTAATCAGTCAGTGTCACTAGATTTATCTGTACTATATGATCCTGTGTCATGATAATATGAGAGGATTCAAGGAATTGACAGTACTTCAAAGACATGGCAGCCTCCTTTGGCAAGTGACTTTAGAAGTTTGTTCTGCAGTGAGAAATAAAATATTGGCATGCAGCTAGTGAGGTCTGTGGCAATGAGCAGGATCGTTGCATGTGGTACAGGTACACAGACTTCTCATCACCATCCCAGGAGATGGTGCTGTCAAGCTCAACAGACAAACAAAACCTACATGATTTTCATTAACTTCCCAAGAAGCAGAAGTGTGCATGCTAACTAGAAATGTGACTGGAGTCAGTTTTCCTCCAGATAATCTACTACTTCTCATATAGGAATTCAGAGCCTGACCTACTTGTCTTGTTGGTAAGTGTTGCTTTCTTGGTGTTGCAAAGCTGTGTTCAAGAAAAACTATAACTAGACCCTGGAGCTGAGACTCTCTAGGGTAAATGGATCCCTTGCATTATGTAACAGCCTCATGAAGATGTTAAACTTCAAGTTTCCTGCAAACACAGGCACATCTCCCTGTGTCACGCTGACTGGCAATGGCCAGGAACCAGGCAATTAACTGAGTTACAGAGTTATTTATATGTAAAAGTACTTCAGCATCAGAATCAGTAACTTCTGCTTTCTAAAGACTGTGTCTCAAGGCTGTGCATGAACATGGACTCTTCGATGTCTGAAAAGGGTTGAATTAATGCTGTGGCTGAAGGGTTTCTCTTCTCGACCTGATCACCTTTTTTCATTTTGGAAACTGGCTTGACTGGTAACATGCCGAATTTTTTTAAAATTGACCCATAAGCTAGAAGTTATTGAGGAGAATAAAGAAAGCAAGCTAGACAGACATGTCTCATTTTCTCTGGAATCCATGTAAGAAACTGCTGGGACTTTCAAAAACTGCGTTTGCAGTTTAGACCTAAACACTAGATTTTCTGGCTAGAGGTGGAAGACGAGGAAGACAATAACCATTGAGTCTGGAACAGTTTACTGAAACAGGCTTATACAACATGTATTATATGGTTTGCAAGGCTAGAGCAGCTGGAGTTTTCACTTGGAAAAGCAATGCAATAAAATGAGCAGCTGCGAAAAGCACATGGAATGGGAATTAAAATGAATGTAAAATAAATCTATGCTTGAACTTTATTTTTGCATTTGAATATGGCACTGAATTCAAAGAGGAATCACTACAAACTGTTCAAGATAGAACAGAACACACAGAAAGGAAAAAGTCTGTGATAAACATTCACAGTTTTTCTGGATTTGTGACAATAGCCTAAGAAAAAGAAATGAAGAGCAGTATTGTATTCAAATATAGTGTGCAAAATTCACCCAGGAGTTTCTAGGAAAGCATTTTAGATGCACTACATTATGTAAGTCTCCTATATAATGTTTTCCAAATACAATTCCCTGAGTCAGTTGCTATATCCCTAGGAAAAAAGACAATAAAAGTTCCTAAAGTCTGTACTGGTTCCTTCCTTTCTCAGGTTGGTGACTGCATTTGATTAGGAATTTGTGGCATAATTCATGATTTTGCTATTACAGGATCAGTTTCTTACACTCATTAAGGTTGGGCTTTGAGGGTATGTTAATTTATAAGAAGAATTATGAATCTGTCAGATTAATTGTGAACTTCAATGCTTGTTTCAAAAAGAACCGAACTGAGACAGAACAGATTTTATAAGGTAATCCTGGAACAAGTAGGTGAAGTAACTTAAAAATGGAAATTTTCCTTATGAAAATGGACCCATAGCTGAGAAAAAGAGTTGTGACCTCAGAAAATGGAGCAAGTTTAGATGGAGTTTGAGATGTGATCACAGAAAATGGAGCAAGATTAACTGGTGGATGCAATCTCTCCCCTGTCAGAATTAGCTGTTCAATAAGCTACCTGTATGCGGTCGTGGTCAGAGGAGTCCTTTTGTCTTCAAAAACAAGAACTGCCCCTTCTCTGTCCATCAAATGTTTCCTTCTTGTAGCAGCTTAAATAACATCTGTTAAATACGTAATGAAGACTGGATCAGTGAGCAACTGTCACTGAGAAATTGCAGACAGCATAGCTCTTCTTTGCTCTTTTAATGCTATAGACTAAGACCCATTTTTCTGACATATGGCATGGCCTTTTACTTGGAAAAATATCACTATTTTGGGGAGGTTGACACTTAAGAAAAATGCTTCTTCTGAAGATACTGGGACAAATTTAAATGAGTCAGAGCATGGGAAATATAAGCAATTTGGATGACAGAATACCACATCATTGACACGTCCTTTTGTGTTTTCCTGATTTAGTTCATCTCAAATGGCTGTCAGAAACAGAAGGGGAATCAAGAATAAAGTTCATTGCTCTTCACAGGTTACACAGCCAACCACCCAGAGTGGTGGTCCCACCTGTTCATAGATTCCCCTACCAAATTTCTCCTTACAGGGAGGAAAAGAAGTCAGAAAACACAATGCTTCTTTTTGTTTGCCTTGAAGATTTCAGAATTTCTTGTGTTGTAAAAGGGCTTTGCAATCTTCTGCTATCCCTTTAACCTGCCTTTCCCCAGCTTTCCTTAGCCAAGCTTCTCATTTTACACTACCACATTCTTCTATTTTGTATAGCTTGATGAAGATCTGATGTCTGTGACTAATTACATTAAAGAGGTTTATGTGTCTTGTTCTCTTTGAATGACAGCTGTCAGTCTTAACCTTCCAAACAGCTGTGAAAATCTTCATTGGTATGGTCAAGGGCAACTTCCTCCTTCTTGTGGTCCCTTCGAAGAACTTTCCCCAAAGCCCTCACTATTGCTTGATGGTTCCCAGCACACTCTATCTGATGCATTAAACGTATTAAAATTACTTCTAGCAGGGTGACCAGTGCCCTTCTTCTACATACTTTTCCTGCTGACACTGTTTTCAAAGGTTCTTTTGTTTTATTTATTATTTATTTGTTTATTTGTTTTGTCTTGTTTTGTTTTCAAAGTCTTCAAGACTTTGTGGCTGGGAAGTCCCCTGACAATACGGATATCTCATGTGGGATACTCTAAGGGTCATGCAGCTAAATAAGGAGCATTCATAAATCCTCTCTGTGACTTTTCTAATGGGGGGGAAAAGCACATAGAGATGTGAAAGAGAGAACTCTATTGACAAAGGCAATTTTCTTCCGGTGTATCAGTGCCCTTCCTGGTAAAAAAGCAGTTCATGCATAGCATTTTCTACATTCAGTGGGAAATTAAAGAGGTTCAGTCAATTAAGACACATTTGGTAGTGTAAGAATTTATCAGAGTTTACAATATTTACAAAGTTGTCAAAATTGTAATCCCAGCACCTATTTCTACGCTTCTTTTGAACACTAGGGTACAGTGCCCAGCATAGGTTTAAGTCTTGCCTTGGAACCCAAGTTTGAGTCTTAACTGCTTTGTAACAGCAGAAGTTTCAATGCTACCTTGTTTTAAACCTGGCCAAATAGGTTGGTCTAATAATCCCTGATTTTTCAGAAAGAAAATATGAACAGAAAGTGCAAAACAGATGCTCTCTGTTTTTTACATGCAATTCATTATAATGGGATTCACAGAAACTGTTGAGAAACTCTTTTGCAGAATTTGATAGTCCTCAATTGTGTTTTAATTAGTGTATAATTATGTAGAGAATAAATAAAAGGTCTTTTCCACGTTAAGAGGGGTTGCGCAATATAGTGCACTTCTCATGCAATGACAATTATTAGGGAGAACAGGATGTTGTGCTGCAATAATGCAGTCTCTATGAAGAACAGCAAAATTCATATTCTCTTTGATGCAGCTGAAGCCAATGTCTTCATTTTGCATTTTCCATCTGGTGCAGTGCTGTCTTTATCAGCAAGCCTTTGAGCTGGGTCTTGTGAAAGTGAACTTTGATTGCAGTACACAAGAAGAAACACGGACAAATCCTATTAAAAAGAATGATGTGGTTAATGTATTTAGCTCCCTATGCATTATTTGTAAAAGGCTGTTCTTCACGCACAAAAAAACTCCTATATTAGAACATAATTATCTCTGTTAATACCTTTGTTTCCTTACAAAGAAAAAATTGCACCTTTCTTTTTATTCTAAAAATCTTCTTCGACAAAACCTCATCTTTTGCAGGAATCAATCTAACTGGTTTTCCTTTGATGATTCACTGAAATAATAGCAAAGATCCATGTATAATCATTGTAAGACCCTGAAAGTGCAGTTATGGTAAGCAGTTTAACTTCAAACGCAAAACACCTAAGACAAAGTAAAAGTATATATTGTAGCCCACTAATAAATTTTCTTGGGAATTTCTTGTTCGCTTAATTCAGAAATAACCATTCTAGTAGTTCCACTATATGTGAAATCCAACTATAATGCATTGAAAAATAATCTTTTTTAAGTCATCTTTCCTATTAAAGCTTATTGTGGTAATTCTCATAACCTATATGAAGACAAAGACTTGTTATTGCCTCTAAATTACTTAAGTAAAATAATATTCTGTTGGATTCAGAAGTGTTGAGGAAAATCAAACCAGCGAATTAACTGAACAGCAGATACCAGAATTTTCTGTTCTAACAGAGCACCTTTTTATACACATGCTGATGATGTTGAATAAGTCCTTCTTAATTCTTGTTTCCATAGTTAGACCAGTTAATTAGCTACTCAATTAAAACTTTAAAATTATAATTGCAATTTTGAAAGAAAATCTTCCTGTCTAGACATAGAAATTGAGTATAATTTTCCCCTTTGACCATTACTAAGCAGGGAGGTTGGAGCAGAAATATCCATGGTAGCTACAAAGGGAGAAAAGCAATGCCATCCACATGAGGGTAACCTCCCATCCCACCCCATTGTGTATACGGTAATGGAAGACTTTTGAAACCTGCAAAGAATTTAGGGAGAGAAATAATCAATTGCTTTAAAGTGCCATAACTCCCATTTAAGGAAAAATTGGAACTCCAAGAGCATAAGAGCAGCAACAGCTTCAGTAGGAAAGGAAGGCTGTGAAGGTGAACTTCTCTGTCTCCCTCTGAAACTGCTGGCCTTCTGTGACACTAGAGGTAGGTGGTCATGGAACAACCTGAACAATTAAACAACCTTCCAAATACATACAATAGACTTGTTCTTGTGAAGTCACCCTGTATAATAAATTTTTAATACCTTTCCAAACTTTTTTAGATCATCACAGTTACTCACTTGGCTCTCCCCCCACCCTGCAGCTTGTGCTGGCTCCCTGACTCTAGACCTGCAGGTTGGCAGAGATAATCTGTATCTTTCGCTGTCTAATTTCCCCTCTTCCTCTACCAAACCAAAGCTCATGAGCTCTGCTCATTAATTTCTAGAGGTCACTGTGAGTTATAAGGAGGTCTAATCCAGGTGGATTATGGCACAGATGACTGTGAGCAAGAAGGCAAATAGCAGTAATTTTTGCTTTGAAATCATGCCATGTAGATCTTCCCCTCTGCATTTCTCAAGGCTCCCACATGTTGTTCTGTCACATGCAGTCATGATTTTACTGAAGACACATACAGGAAAGGGTCTGACCACTAAAACTCTGAATATTCAATTTTTGATAAATGCAGGTTTTGTATATTTTTTTTCTTTGAATTAAACTAGCGATTGGTGGATGTTACAGTGGGCAAGTACTTAGGACAACTGAGAAAGCAAAGTTAGGGTCTATACACATAAAGACAAATAATTCTTTAGGTACTTGCAGGAAGATCTATGATCACAAATGTTTTCCTTCCTAAACAGATTTGGAATACTTAGTCCATTTGGATGAACTCACTTCCCAAACTCAATGGGACTAATTATCCACTCTGATGTGTTTTTATGACCTACAGTTTTGATTGCGGCTGAGAAAATATGACTCCTATTGACAGATGTGGAATCACTTCTAATAAGATATAATGAAAGTGCAATTATGTATACACCTGCAAAGGTTGTGCAATACCACAGTCTGGCTTGGCTGCTTCTGCAATTTTGTTTCATCATCCTAATGTTTGAGCAGGGCTTTGTTGCTGTGCTTTAGGAAAAAGTACCAATATTTCTCAAGCCCCCAAACCAACGTGAAAGTGCTGGAGGCACATAACCGTGTCTGTGTTTTTTATATATGTTTGTTTTTAATCAGTGCCTAAAGCATCTGGCACCAGCTGTCAGAATTTCTAGAACCTTTAATACTGTGGTAATAGCACATTGTCCTGTTCCTTCATCTCTCCTCATTCCTGATCTTTGCCTTTGGGAGCTGCCACCCTCCTCATTGGTGCTGTCAACAAGATGAGTCAACCACCCCTGTGCAGTGACTTCATGCACCCAGGTAATCTGGGTGATGCACAATTGATGGTAGATTTGCCCACTCTGAGTGTAATAGCAGCATCCATTGTAAGCCTCTACTTGTCATATGAAAAGTATTAAAGAAGCCCACACTTCATTAGCACCTATAATATTAATCACAAATGCTGTAACATCAAAAAGATTAACTGTTGTGTAAAGATAATTCGATACTCCCTAAAGGCTGTAATTTGCTCATTAAGTGCATACCATCTTTCTTTTTTTGTCTTTCAGTAGTTATTTGAGCTGTGGCAATAACTCCATATGAACAAGCACTTGCAGCTTGTGCTTTGTGGAATTACTTGTAATTTGAGTACTTTTTTTCTTTGTGTGGAGCAAATAAGCTTGTCTCCCATATACATTTCTGAGAGGGACAGAAGAAACAACTTTTCAGAAGAAGGCTTTTTAATCAATGCTACAGTGAAAATGGAAGCCATGTTGCAAAGGAAAGAAAAAATCTCTGTAGGGTGGTGAGACATTCAGTTTATCTCTAGCAGGGCAGATCAAACACTGAGATTATTCGTAAAGCTTTTTTCTTTTTCTTTTTTGGCATGGTGAGGGAGGGCACAGGGAGAGTCAAACATCTTACGTGTCTTTTTGTTTGCTTCAATCCAAAAGGATTTTTTTTCTGTCAAAATAAAAGCTCTGAAGCCTCCTTGTATTTGCCCATCTTCTAATTCTGCAGGTGAATTCAATTGAATGAAGTTAAAAACATTTTGAATTTCTTCCTTATGAGCCACTGTGAAGCTTATAGCTCACAGAATCACAGAATCAGAAGTTGTTTAGGTTGGAAAAGACATGTTTGATTGTCAAGTCCAACCATTAACCTAACACTGTCAAGTCCTCCACTAAACCATGTCCCTAATTATCACATCTATATATCTTTTAAATATCTTCAGGGATGGTTACTCCAGCACTTCCCTGGGCAGCCTGTTTTAATGTTTGACCATCTTTTCGGGAAAAAAATTTTTCCTAATATCTGACCTAAACCTCCACTGATGCGACTTGAGGCCATTTCCTCTTGTCCTATTGCTTATTATCTAGGAAAAGAAGCTGATACCCACCTTGCTACAACCTACTTTCAGTGGTGGTCTGAAAAATAAAAGCTAGACACGATTCCAGTATGGGGGAACTGGAATAGTTTATTGAACACAGAAACATTATTTTAAAGGCATCTGGGGCTGGACATGTTAATAAAGAGGATGAGCTATGTTAATTAGGGAATTACACAAGTTTTTACTACTGTTGCCCAGTGGATTAAATATTTCCCTTAACCAAAATTACATAGGGGGAAAGGGATTAAAGGGGTTTAGACATGGTCTGATACAATCATCTCAAGAGTCCTTTCTGATTTCTGCTGGAGCCAGGCTTAATCCATAAGGTAGAACTTTAACAGGTCTTGTGAGAAGGGTCCAGCTCCTTCAGATCACAAGGTTTTTGTCAGCCCTTGTTTTCCTTTGCTGAAAGCTGGGTTTGGGCTCCCACAACTTTCAGGTAGTTGTAGAGAGTGATAAGGTTCTCCCTGAGTCTCCTTTTCTTCCAGGATAAACAACCCCAGTTGTCTGAGCTGCTCATTGCAAGATTTGTGCTCCAAACCCTTTTCCAGCTCCATTACCCTTCTTTGGACATGCTCCAGCACCTCTGCGTATTTCCTGTAGTGAGGGGCCCAAAGTTGAACACAGGATTTGAGGTGCAACCTCACCAGTGCCAAGTACAAGGGGACAATCACTGCCCCCAATCCTGCTGGCCACACTATTTCTGATACAGGCCAGAATGCCATTGGTCTTCTTGGCCACCTGGGCACACTGCTGGCTCATGTTCAGCCAGCTGTTGACCAGCACCCCTAGATCCTCCCTGCTGGTAAGTTTTCCAATCACTCTTCTTCAAGCATGTAGTGCTGGCATTGTTGTGACCCAAGTGCAGGACCCAGCCCTTCACCTTGTTGAATCTCATACAATTGGCCTCGGCTCAGTGGTCGGCCTGCCCAGATCCTTCTGTAGAGCCTTCACGCATTCTAACAGAGTGTCACACACTCCCATCCAACTTTATATTTATAGTTCAATTACAAGTGATGATTGGAAAGTATTATAGGAGCTATTTGAAAAGTAGATTTCAGTAGAAAAAAAAATCCTCCACTCAGAATAAAAGCACTTTCTAATGAAAGTAATGAAAGCGGTGAGCAATACTGTTGTTTGATCAGAACTCCAATGCCATCATATCTATCATCCCCGGATATATTTCCCTGCCCTTGACAAACATGTCAGTTGTCCCGATATGGCCTGTTTAGAAGTCAGAAACAGAGGAGTGAGGAAGAGCTGAAGGCGTGTCAAGTGTTTTGTTGAAGAATATTCAGGAAACTTGTTCCTGTTTCCTCTAGAACATCCAATGCCACTGCAGCTCAGCACTAGAATGGTCTGCTTGATAGCACTGGGATCCCTTGAGAGACCTAAGCTCTCAGATTTGGATATGTTTTTGTTGTGTTTATTTGGAGCAAAGTGACAGAAGGGCAAACCTGGAAAACATGGGTGGTAGAGTCAGAGGAAAGGGGGTGGCAGGGACTGGAGAGATAGTTACGAGCCTTGTTAGTGTTGCACTGCAGAACCTTTAGAAGGAAAGACATCAAGGATCAGATATGGAGTTTGCTGGAGGTCTTTTCTGATAGCTGTTGTGAATTCCTGTCTTGGATTGAATAAGCAGGAAGTGCTGTACAGTGCCTTTAAACACTATATACCTGCAACTGCTAATTAATCTGATTCCCAGAGTAGCATAAGCATAGCCAGGAGAAGATAGTTACCCACCTTATCATTACCGTTCTTTTCTCAAAGTGATACTCAGAAAGAGGAAAGAGCTTCCATTAGATCTGTGAGTGCATTGAGATTAATACAACTAGCTCTGGTATATGTTCATGAGAATTGATCCTTGCATGAGCATCAATGGTGTTCTTTGTACACTATTGAGAGATGGTTGTGGAGTGGAAGGTCCCTGCAAAGTTATTGCATGTCACCAAGCAAACCTACAGGGAAGACTGAAAAATACAAAAACTAGTAAAAAAGTTTTTGGCGAAAAAGAATTTCATGGAGAAAATTTAGCATGGCATTAGAGGGAGGAAAGGAACCTAGGTTATAATATCACAGATTCAAGTCAAAACAGAATTTTAAGTATTTGCAGATGGGTTGCTGATCCCATAAAAATTTATGCACATAATCAACTCAAGGACAGCTAGAGAAGGGAGTCATGCAATCACTGGTATTTGGTATAATTGCAGTTCCTGGGAAAATATCTGTTCCTTCACTTATGCTGATGAGTTAGTAATAGGTTAAAGGAAAAAGGTAATACAATACCTGGAGACAGGCTATGTGGTAGAAGCTATTAGAGAATACATTTGAATTGTATTTTTTTTTAATCCCAGTTTAATCAGCAATGGAGACAATTATTTTTTTCTCATTTATTAAATAAGGTTTGTGCAAGGCTCTAATTTTAGCACATTATCATCAGTGCAAAAACTATCATTATGCTTATATTTGACTATTTTCTTACACCATTTAAAAGGTAGTTATTGCTCTAGAGGTTAAAAATTAGCTACAATCATATGTTGTAAGATTAGGTAGTATTTACTATGCAACATAGTTTTAGCTTACTTTTCTGACAAGGACTTTATTAGGACTACAGGGGGAACTTAAACAAGTAAGATTAATTCCAGATTATTGTTGATTTGACACCTACTAACCAATATTCAGAAGAAAAGATGACAGAAACTAATATCTGAAAGCTCATCAAATCACTGCTGTACCTAGGTACTAATGTGACATTCTTAACACTGTCCCTGATTTCATCTTCAAGATCAGTAATCACTGTGATCCAAACCACATCTGAAATATTCCAATATTTGACCATGCCAGAATCAACATAAAAATGGCAACAACTTATAGCAAAAATCCAAAACCCACTGAATCTTATTCTTTAAATCTCTTTAAATCCCATTCATAGCACACCTAAAAGTTGTGAAACAATCAAGTCCTAAATAAAATCTTATGAGGACAAAGGAGCTTCCTCTACAATGTTGACCTTATCAATTAAAAAATAACTGTAATCAAATGAAGATAGTCCTCTACCAAAATAGATTAAATCTCTAAAGGTACCATGAGGTATTACATGCAAGCTTATCCAACACAAAAAATAACTTCTCAGTAACGTTAAACTGTATTTTAGGATATGCCACCTTATACACCACAGACAATAAACCTTATAGGAAGTAATTTAACAATTACTAGCTGCTTTGAAATAAATTTAGACTGTGCAAAATGTTTTTCTATTTGAAGTATCAAGCAGAAATGTAAACTTTTCAAACAAGCCACAGGAAGCAACATATAGAATTATAGCCACAGAATATTTTGAGTTGGAAAGGACTTTTGAGATCATCTAGTTCTGTGAGCAGGGACACCTTCCACTAGACCAGGTGGCTCAAAGTCCCATTCAACCTGGCCTTGAATATTTTCAGGGATGAGGAATCCACAATTTCCACTACGTGTCCTTGTTAAAATTCCCTCTCCAGTATATGCCAAATAGACCAGGCCTGGAACTTACAAAAAACCTCTTCAAAACAGCAAACCAATAAAAATCAGTGCATCTTTGTGTTGAAAATCTACTGACAAAAGTCCTGGGTGTGTATAGGACTAAGAAGACAATTGGGCTGTGGAAGCGGAACCTTTAGACTCTAGGAATCACCTACAGATTTTATGAACAAGGCTGTAGAAGGCCTGGGAAATGAGCTCTGGGTTAATAATGACAATGCTAGAAAACAGCTCAGGCTTTATAGAGGTGCTTAAACACAGAGACTCAGTGCAGATAATGGTTTAACAACATACAAACACTTTCACCGAGTCTTACCTGAAGTAACCTTTCCCTGAAACGACAATTTAGTGTTATAAATAATAATTCTTTGTCAACTTTTCTCCAGAAGAATTGGATAACTTACTGTTTCTTCTTGATAACAGGGAGCAAAGGAGGACTTGCTAACAGGACTAACTGTGCATTTTATCTAATTTTTAAAACTAATTAGGCTAAATATAATTAAATTAAAGTCAGAAGTAATTAAGGTAAATATAATTAAATTAAAGTCAGAGCAAGTGTTTCCAAACACTAATTATTTTAAAGTTTGTTAATTTTGGTTCAGACCTAAAAAGAGGTACTCAGATACTTTCATCTTATTGATTCTCTAGATTTTCTACAAAGATATAGTATTCTCTGAATACATGGTCTCTCACACATCCTTTGATACCTAGGTTATCAAATCTTCCTCAACACGAGAATAAAAATAATGACATGCCTGGTTGAATCAGCATAGCCAGGAGGAAGGCTGCATTCCACTATGTTATCCAGGAAAGAAAATGGAAAAATTGCAATGAATTAATAAATGGAGTATGTTTAAGGTACTAACAACACAGGGAAACAGAAAAAAATAGTCATAGCTGAAAGTGATATAGAAAGCCTTTAAAAAATGCGGTTTATTTCTAGTATCATTTGCTCTGGCTTTATATTGCTATAGTTCATTGATTTGATCCACTTTATAGGCTTTATCACTGGGAATAGGATTAGAATGGCATGCACAGGATTAAACATCATTAAGTTTGCAATGTCTTCAAAGACTGCAGTAAGGAAAAAACCTGATTCCACTGGAGGCATCAACTGCACGTCTCAAAGCCAGGCTGTTTTCACTGATTCTTTATAGTTTTAACATTTTAATTTGAGCAATAGGATTGGTAAATTTAGCCTATAAGTGATCCTGGAATGCAGCAAGCAAACACAAAAACTATTCTGTTGAATATTAATTATGGTGTTACGTTATACACAATGAACTCAGAGGACAATAAAAATACAGCAAAAAAAAAGTTTTGAAAAATATTAAATGAAGCTCAATAAAGGAAATAAAAGATAAAAATCTGGGGGTTGTATTTGTCAAAGTCATCTAGTCAGAGGGAACTTTTCACCAGCCTGCAGCTTTCAGCTCACAACAGCTGCTACAGCATCAACTTCTACTCTTCAATTATTTTTGTAGTATAAAACCAACATGAGACCAAAACGAGGCTTCTCCTTTTTAGTTGAGAACCAAACCAAGCATACTGAAAGGATTTTATTGAAAAGTTTCTACACAGCCCATAAACTAAAATCTGACAGGAAGATGCCAAATTATATCTTGCCTACTTTTCACAGTACAAAAAACTTTTCTGAACAAAGCCAAATGCACATTATCCACATGTAAACTTGAAAGTGTACCACATTATCTACATGTATTCTTGAAATTATGCCTAGCATTCATATATAAACAAACATACACACACTTATACATATTCATCCTTACCTACAGGGTTTGACAAAAAACTTAAGACTCTCGTGAGTGTATGTCAGGGACATGCACTTCATAGACCTGAGTTATCATCTTTTGTAGGACTTGGTTAATCCCACATGATAGAAGGAAGAAGACAGATTTCACAGTGTAATCTGGGCTGGACACTGCTCATGAGGACTCCATTGCAGAGGCAAACAAATATTGTAGCTTTAAAAGTTTCCATGTCATATTTGTGAGGTTGCAGGAGTCCCACTGGAAATCAGTCAGCCCTGCCCTTGTAGGTCATTTACATGATTTTGAAAAATTGAAGCTTTCTGCTGAGTCTATTACAAGTGTATTTCTTGCTGAGCATTTGGTGATTTTAATAATGATGTATGAGCGGCTCAGATTTTAAAGAAATGCAGAAGAGGCCAAGGGAAAATAATTGAAGACTAGAGATAAATCAAGCCAACCCCTGTTTCAGAGAGTTTGGCAATGCCTGTTTTCTGACTTTCCCTGTGTCTGGCACAGAAATTAGTAACAGACCTCAGGACATGTCTCCCCTCTCCCACACAGAGGGAAGTTGGAGCTATACAGAGCTGGTTATATGTGCTGGGAGGTATGCTGCATCCTGGAAGCGGCTGGTGGTCAGAATAAGCAGAGAAAGTTAATAATCCCTCTGGACTTACAAAGCCACCTCTTCATTATGTACTTTTTTTTCTTTTCATTTTTTATTTTTTTTTTAGCAGAGAAAAAAATACCTGTGGGCAGGGTGGGAAAAATGGGATATGCTGGGGAAAATTTTGGTTAAGGAAGGGGTTAGGGTTTGGCAGCAAAGGTGAATAGAAGCCCTCTCTATGATTTTGTCTTTTTTCATTCTACCTTTCAGAGGGTAAGACTGAGAATATCAAAGTACTTTTTAGAGAGTTATTTGTTCCTCACTACTCTGGTTTTCACACTTTCCTTCTTCCAGCATTCAAATTTAGCTCCAGACTCATCCTATTTTCCACTGACACTTATCACCTCATTCTTTTCTGTGACATTTCCTGTTCCTTTTGTTCAGAGACACTTATGTCTCTCAGCTCCAGCCTCCAGCCCATCACCCTCCTCTCTGTCCTCCAGGGCTTCCTCCAATGGGTTTAGAACAGCTCCAAGCTATCTGTTTGGTTCACAACGTCCTTAATGCAGAAATGCCTCATTTCTGTGCCTCTAAACCAAGACTCTACATTCCTGGTTGCCTCTCCTACTTGTCAGCTAATGAAGGGAGTAATTTTAAAAATTATTATTGTTTTAACCAGCAGCCTGCTTTGTCTTCCACCAAAATGCCTAATAGGGTATGAGTGAGAGAAAGCATGTTTATGAGCTTCAAAGAGAGTCCAAGGGGACTCACTATTATTCAGTGTAAGCTGGACTAATATATCATCCTTTTAATATGAAAAGATAAACAAGTAATAGGGTACTGAAAAAACATAGATTCATTGTCCAGAATGGGTGGGCCTTCCATCCAAGGACACTACTCAACAGAAATGGCTTAATTCATTAAATGAGGAAAATTTGCAGATAAGACAATACATTTAAAATTAGTCTATTGAAAAAATCTGAACCTGAAAAGTTAAACATGTGGAAAATTTCAATTAATGAGCAGGTTATGGCTGAAGAAGTTAAAAACTGAGGAATGACATTTAAACTCTTTTAACCACTTGGTAATGGTGGAAAACTTACTACCGTTGACTTTACTAGGTGCTCTCAGTCAAGAAAGTCTCTTATCAAAACTGATGTAAGGGCTGCTCTTAACAAAGAGGATGTTGCCACTTTGCTTTTGATGCCTCCATATTCCTAGTGGAATCATAAACAAAACAAAAAGTTTCCAGATTATCTCCTGAGCTGGATCCCAAGTCCATTGCAGGTATGTATTTTATATCTTTCTAATGCTGCCATCCCAAGATGCCTCCAGTGTCTCCAGTGACTGTAGCAGAGGTTGTAGCATCAGTTGTGCAATGGACATGCACACACATTTGATAATATCTCAATCAAACTGTTATATATTACCTATCACTACTGAGGAGACAGAATTAAGTGCAGTTCCTCTTTGTTGCTGATGCTTTTCAAGTCTGCTTCAGTATAAAATACAGCTAAGTTTAAAAGTAGCAAGACGAATAGTGTAGCACGTTGTCAGTGAAAACTAACTATTAAGGCAAATGAAAAGAGCGACAGAAGATCTTCTTTCCTGTTTAAGTGAGTATGACTACACTTCTATTACACATGAGGTCAGCAGTACTTGGTTTATGAATTATTCAGCAGGCTCTATCTAGTAACAGGAGGTACACAGCTGTAGGCTGAGTAATTTCTATATCCACTATACCACAGAAATGGTTTGGCAGGAGTGGCTACTGGTTGCTGAATAGCTATTCAAAGCAACAAAACCAGAACTTAAATATATCCAGTACTGTTTGGTTTTGTTGGGTTTTGTTGAGTTCTGTTTTGTTTGGGTTTTTTGTTTGTTTTTGTTTTTTTTTTTTTTTTTTTTTAAGATTGTCAATAATAGACAAAAATAGATGGGGGAAGAAAGCAATGGAGGATAATACTAGTATGAAAAATAATAGATGCAGAACATATCTCTGCCTACTGCTACGGTAACTTATAAGAGCTAATTGTTTTCAAACAGAGGGAATAAGAGATTCACAGAAATCACCTTTCTATTTTTTTTGTTTTGTTTCCCCAGCTGTTCTAATTGTCCTTTTCTTTGTCCTGGTAGATAATAAAAATTAAAAGCAGGTTCATGACTATAATAATGCCCCATGCCTGGAAGAGTTCAAGGACAGGCTGGACTGGGCTGAAAGCAACCCTGTCTAGTGGAAGGTATCCCTGCCCATGACAACAGAGTAGTAACTAGATGTTTAAGGTCCCTTTCAACCCAAACCATTTTATAGTTATATGACTCTACAGAATTATAAAATATCAATGTTCAGCTGTGCAAGATAAAAGTGCTTGAGATCTGCATTTGTTCTTTGCATATTTACTATCTGTCATTAAGAAAATATGTTTATGGAACCAGGTACTGCAATCCTTTGTGTAGTTTATTTTCTGCAACACCCCCTCAAGAATAAAAAAGATACCTTTAATTCAAAATAAGCATCTGCTCAGTTTATTTGCATTTCTTAACTCACAGCCTAGCAGATTTGAAACTTTCTTTGAGAAAGGACACAAACCAAAATTTTAATCGCTGTTTTCTTCTCTGCTTTGTACCTCTGGAGTGAAGGGAATGACAAAAACCCACTTTTACCATAGTTTACAAATCATAGGTACAAATTCAGCAGATATTCTGGTGTAGGGACCCAAAACTTTCCATCACAAAATAAGAAGAAAAAATTAAAAAATATAAAAGACCAATTTTTCTAAATAAAAAAATCTCCTCGAACCTTCACAAATTGGGAGTCAAATGTTCCAGATGGGCCCTAAATAATTCTCGCTTGTAGTGAAGAAATGCAAGTACTAACAATCAGTCATGGCAATTTGAGCCAGTCAGAAATTTTCATTGGGAAAAAAGAAACTTTTTCAGATTTGGCATGTTCCTCAGGTAAGTCTGTATCAATGACATTTTCTGTGTACATTTCTCTGTTCAGATGTTCCCTGCCAGCTTGGTTCCCATGACTCACATATCTTCCCATTTGCTGCTTAACCTGTCAGCTGAAGAGGAAAAATTTCAGAATATTCTGGAAGTTTAGTCTCATAAACATCAAGCCCTCCTCTATTGCTAATCAAAGGTAATCAGAAGACAAAGTTAGAATCTATTGCTCTTTTGTTCTCATATTTGTCACTATTTATTTAAGCTTTTAACTTACCCACAACTGTACATTCTGCTTCTTTGTGCTTGCTTTTTTTTCTCTTTTGCAGGCCCCAAAGTCATATGTACAGGACATAGCAGTGTTGATGCTGCTGCCAGATAGCTTGGGATTGAAGCACTTTCTAGTGAGATAGCCAGGTGAATAAAATGCTGACTTGAGACGTGTTGCTTGCGTATGTGGCAGTAATTTAGACTGGGATTTGGAAAACATGAAGGTCTATCTGCAATAGTCTTTGCCATGTTTCACAATTCCATAGTGTCAAATGAGAATGCCATCACTTGCATCTTAGATATAATCATGATGTTTTCTTTTGGTTTGATAGGAAAAAGGAGGCGTCAGCATTTGCAAGTTGAATGATTCACTAAGCATTATAATTTCATTTATCTTTTCTTTGCCGGTGCTCTAGTATTTATTGAAATAATGCTGGGCTGTCAATCTACTGTCAAGTTAATGTGAAGCTGAGATCTTCAGAGTTCAGAGTAATCAGTTTGTTGGATATTAGACAAATAAATTTTTCTGTTTCTGAATTTTTTTCTTGTAATTCTCAATGTTCATAGTGGAGCAGAAGTAACAACACACAAAGTGTGAGGTCAAACGATTTTGCAGATACATCCACCTAATGTTTCTAATTTTGGAATTAGCATTCATTTAACCTCTGTCAGAGGCTGAGGGACCACATGAGAGGAGCACTTAATCTGTAGCAGGTCAGCAAACTGATTTCTACCAGTAAAAATGCTTCCCCTACAATTTAGAATTACTTTCTCTTATATATTTTGTTCTTGCAAATGCAGTAACAGCTTATGGTGTTTGCAGAGGTAGCAAACCAACTGGAATCCAGCACATATTAGACCTGAAGTGGTATATGAGAGCTTAAAACCTACATGTTGCTGAAGCATCTTAAGCAAAGAATTTTTACCACTGAAAGTCTCTACTGTGCTGAAAGATATTTTTGAACATGTGCACACTGCTTTCTACTTTGATCACTAAACATTCAGGAATTGATTGAGAAATAGCATTATTTCAGTGCTTTTCAGGCAATCAGAATTATAAAAAAGGCTTCTTTGTCTAAATGCAAGCTGAAAAAATATTTAAATACAAAGCAACAGACATACAAATATTTTTCTTAATATATGCAAAAATGAAATCCTACATACAGCTGGAGAGACTGCATCTTCCTAACCAGAGATTAGTCAAGGAAAAGAAAACCTATAAAGTGGCATTTAGCTTGGCAGACTGATGTTCACCACTGCTTGCAAAGTTTTGGCCAGGATACTATCTGGTGTGTTCGTAAAAGTGCTATTAAACTCACCCGATCTCTTGAAAAATTACTACAATACCAACTGTATGCTACAGAAGTTTCCCTGCAGTTAGGTTCTAAAACAATTCTAAGTGATGCCATTCACGTGCTATGTTACTGCTACAGTTACTCCGACCAAAAAAGAGACTTTGTTCACTGTCTTCATTGATTCACTGCCACTTTGATCTCTCCTTGCTGGTTCCACATCACACATGTGCTGGTTTACTCTTGGGCATCTTCCTGAGGCAAGCCGAGTAATTGTGTTTAAGAAGCTACAGCAGAGTTCATCCCAGAGCGTGCTCCAGGCAGACACTCTGTACAGTCCATATCACCTTCATCTCTGCCAGAGCTCACACTCTTGGACAGTGTCATATGTTGATGGGTGCACGATGTCTTCCCTCAGTGCCGTGTTATGAGACTGCCACACCAGTAGGCTTTGAGATAATCCTCCCATTATCTGTGGTATTTTGAAAAAAGACAAGCCACAATTAAAACAAAAATAAATCTGCAATTTATAAGGTGTGCAGACAGTGTACGTGAAATATATTTTGAAGCCAAGCTATCATTGCTAACAGTTCCAGGTTCTATACTCATTCATCAAACAGGGCCCTGTACAAACCCTGTTTAAGATCCTAGTGGGATCATGGCCAAATGAAGCTGGAATCAGACTGCATGCTGTGCATTTTTGCATTGGATCTGGCTGAGCTGGAGTTCATTTCCCCATAGTAGCCCTCACAGTGCTGTGCTTTGCATTGGTGCATCACCATGCTATCTTCCGCTTCACTTTGCTTTTGTGCACTCAAGCTTCCACTTTGCTTTTGCTTTAAATAAATTGCCTTATCCCAACCCACAAGTTGTTTTTCCACCTTACTGTCTCCCCTATCTGGCTTGGAAGGGGAGTGATAGAATGGCTGGTCTGGCACCTGGTGTCCAGTCAAGGTCAACCCACCACAATTTGTTAGTGGATTAATTTTAACTTCTTCTCTATCCAAACCAGTGGGTTAAGATGGCATTTGGCATTATTCTGAAATTAAATACACAAACAGAGTAACACAATCACATTAGTCACTGTGACCTCATTTTGCCATGGAAGTTACTTGCATAGGAAGCAAACAATTACTCTACTGATTACTTTTTTATTTATTAATCATGATCAACTTTTGCTGTTTACATGCCACTAACTGATCTTTATATTTAGCCTTCTGAGACCCTCTGTGCCTTAAGTAAGCAGCCTGAAACAAAATTTTTCTAAACTGCAGGAAAGCAGAAGACAGAAAAAATTACCAACAACTGACTTATGAGTTTGCTTATCGTTTATAAGTGTCTTAATTTTGGTCATTTCTTACAGAACTTACAAGAAAAATTGTGGCCAGTGACAACTTATATTACCTGTTTGAACATTTTTGGAGTAAGTAAGCAGAACTTCATGACTCTATTGTCTAAAAATTTCTCAAGAAAATGATCCCGTGACTACTCTTTTTCAGTTTAATGTGTATAGCTAATAATGCAGTAGTAGTTAGTCTACTTGATTTTTAATTAAGATGTAGATTGTTTTATGATCAAATATTTTGATGGTTTTATAGTATATCATCATGTTGCATGCGGAAGGTATTAAAATATTTTTTGTTGTATTTTTGACTGATCTTTCCATGTTACAATACCTGATTATTTTGGAGGCTAGGGATCTGATAACTGACATCTCTGGTTCTTGGTGAGGGAGGTAAAATGATCTTCACAGTTCAGATTTTCTTTCAAGTATTGACATTTCTTATCCCCCACTGATGAGTAGGCATTTAGGAGGTGAATTATGCAGAATTTTAGTGAGGAAACACACGGACACTTACTGAATTCAGTGTTAGTGACACCCATCTCAATGCTTACCTTTAATTGTTCCTGCTTATGATGACTGTAGGGCAGTGAAGGAAGGTAAAGGACTAGTGGAACTTTTTTGTTCTCGTAGCAAGTAAACCACCAAAAACTGTCACAAATTGAACACTTGTTTTTCTTTTCTCACTGAAGAGAAAAATTCAGTGGTTACTATTCATAATTATGAATTTCTGAGTTTATATTACATTCTACATTTATCCTAAATAGTAAATGATGGGTGGTTTAAAATCAAATAACACAAAAGCAGAAGTAAATCATAAGCTACATTTAATTATGAAAATCTAATACATCTGTTCCTTGCAACATGAAGCTCCATCTCCAGGTTACTTCATTATTTCTGGTTGCTGAGCTGGAGCAGTCCAGCTAAGTTAGAGCTCTGTTTGTTAAGCTCATGCAGAAATCATCAGTATTACAATAGTCTGCATATTAGAGTTAGAGCCAGTAAATTTCTTGTTAAAGGTGTTGTTATTTAATTTATCAAATTCTCTTAATTTAAAGATGAATATTTTAGTTTATTTATGCCCCAGACAATTTGAATTTGGTAAACAATCTGCAGTTCACACTGTGCAGTGAGAAGGTTTTTATGTGTTCCTTTATCAATTCCTTACTAACAAAAATTACAACAGTCAGAAAAGGATTAATTAATTCAAAATTTACCAAATTATTTATGAGAATTAATAATGAGCAGGTCTTTTCCTTTTCCACTCATCCATTAACAGGATAAATCCAGGAAATAGGTCAAGACTATGTTACTGATCTTGATAAGCTATATTGAGCACAGTGGTGCAAGTAAAACAAAGTTTGAAAATGTAATAATATCAGCATGAAATTTTCCCCATAGTGTAATAATTGTTATATGGCTTTCTGGTGTTTGTTGTTTTTTTTTTTTTTTTTTTGTTTTTGTTTTTTTTTTTTTTTTCTGAAATCAGAACCTTCTTTTTGAACTGTGCTGGTTTCTTAGACTGTTAAAGAGATATTTTAATGAAAAAATATTTGAAGGATTTTTACTTTCTAAAATTTATTTATTTTTCTGAACATCATTGTGCATTGTAAGCAAACAATGAAAAGAAAAATCTGCTTTCTTCCCTACATCTAATCTATTGTGATATATAGTAAAATTAGATTCATATTTTTAATATGTCACAGAATTAATCACATATGAAGCATAAATCAGGTATGAAAATATTTATGCTAGAAGCTGAAACTTTTTCCTACTGCACTTTTCCCACCATTTTCATCCCAGGCACATTGGTGGAACACTGTATTGTCAGTAGGATGTAAAAATAGAACACAAATAATATTTTTTTTACAAATTTAAAGATGTTTAAAAAAGCATATTTAAATACAACTTTGCCCCAGATTCGGTATCAGATGCACTGCTCTAAATCAGGAATAATCTGATGGAAACTAACAGCATTGCTTCTGCTTCATTTCGTTGTAACCAAGAGAATAATCTTCCCTCTTCAGAAAAAGGATTTGGATTTCTCAGAAGCCTTGCTGAGATCTGTGGAAAAACAGTAACCATCTCTACAGAAAAAAACAGGGAGAGCTGAATAGATCATAGAAGTCAAAGTAATATTCATTATCATTTTTACTGATGTTGCCTATCTGGAACAGAGTCATAAGCGAAGAGATGAGGATCCTATTACCATGTGTAAAATAGCATGTGTCATGATATGTCATAGAATTCTTCTTCCCCAGATATCCAGACAGGTGAACTGCTGGAGACTCAGTTTAGATGTAGCACTTTTGCTGTGGCGTACCCTGCTTAACAGAGTCTGGAGCAAGGTGTCAATCTCACAGTCTGGTGTTAAAGGAGTAGGCTGGTGTACGATTTGATTCAAATCCTGGAACTTTTACTCTTCCTGGCTGTGAAGGTTTTCCAGCTTTTTCCATATCCATCCTCACTAACCATGCATGCTCATCTACCTGAATGACTCATCCCCATGACCCGTCAGCTGAATCGTGGCTGATCACGTCTCATAGGTGCTGGTGCTGATGATACACTATTTAAAACCATATCAGCTCAAATGCCAGGTAAAGGGTTTGGGTTTTTTTGACAAGATGTGACAGGAAAATCCGTAATGAAGGGCATGGCTCTGTTGCCTACACTCTGTTGTCTGTAGAGTGGCACTTCAGAATCTCTGGCATGATATCCCACCTCCTGTCAGCCCAGAAGGCCATGCTTATCCCAGGGATCTGGTGTCACCATGGCTCGCCCCATAAAGATGTTTGGATAGCGCCATGGCATGTGAATGCCATGCAAGTAGCACTTGATTCTTGTGTGTAGGCAGTGTGTTTGAAATATTCCTGTCAATGAAAGTGTAGGATGCAGACCCTCACAAACCTGGTTTCATTGTTTTCCTGTTAAGACAGCAGAGATGATCAAGAAAGATTGAAAAGAAATGTTTCCAAATCTTCCTAGCTGTCCTCCAGTCTTTGAATCTGTATTCCTTTTTATGTACACTTCTGCATCAGAACTTGGTAGGGAAAGATCTGGACTAGTTTGTCTCCAGGCAGAAATTGATCAAGACTTATGAATCTGAAGAGATATTTAAAATAAATATAATTTCGAACTGTATGTGTTTGCTTGTAAGAATTATGCAGAAGGCTTAAGTACCTTCAAAACTTCATGGCAGTTTTCCCTTCTACCTTTGAAGTTATCCAGACTACTGTATCACAGTATAACTCCCCTCCACAAACTTCTAAGGTAGAAAAGCTGCTATTAATTGAATATCTTGACAAGAAACAGAAAAGTCCTGTGTGACATACAGTAAAGGGTTTGTCATGAATCAGACTATATACAATTGAGAATAAAATGTCTTTTTAAACTTTAAGTAAATCACTTAAAATTAAATGTCTCTAATTTAGAGCAATTATGCAAATGTTTCTACAGTGAATGAAGAGCATGATATGTTTAGTGTATTCTGTTAATGCGAACTTCACTCCGTTTTTGTCTGGTATGATTGAGGCTGTCACTTACAAAGACGAAGGGATTCAATAAGAAAAAGAGTACTGGAACAGAATATTAAGTATATTTCAGTACCTGGTGAAGCTAGAAGTAAAAATGTGTGAAAAGGGATAGGTATTCAAATCCTATTCTACCTAATAAAGAACATCATTAATATAGCTCTTAAAAGTATATTTTTTTTTTATGGAAAAGTTTAATTAAAAAAAAGTTAGGGAGTTAAGCAAATTTTTGTGCATGCATGCTTCTCATGTTTTTCCTTTAAGTGTTATCAATACATCTTAATCTTTTTTTGCTATATTTTTTCCATTTCACTTACTTATTCTTCATTAGTAATTAGTTATAGGACTTCTGACATTTGCATTGCTATTGCCATGGGACTCTTTTGGAGTCTTCTGTTACTTCTGCCTGACTGAAGGAAGGTTTTTCCATACTTCTAATTAGGTGTGTATAAGCTTGAGTAAACATCCCTTTTCATGTCCATGGCTTAATACAGAGCATCAAAATGTGATGATTATTTTGCCATCAATATAAAAAATGCAAGATCCTTATTTCATATGGTTTTGAATTTGAATAAGCAATTAGTAACTAAAAGATCTGTTGGAATGATGTAACACCAGAAAGATCTAAGTTTGTTGCAGTACCTGGTATTTACTAACAGAGTTCTTTGGGATATGGACTTGTGTAGAGTTTTAGAGATCTGTATCATTTGTAATGGTGTGAGGGAAATAACTGAAATAACCTGTAAGAATAGATGACAATGTTTACAACAAATATTTTCATGGCAAAGGGGAAAAAAAAGAGATTACATGAAACTTTCCTGGAATGAATGTGTATTTTGTTTACTGGGAGAAATATTTTTTTTTTCTGAAAGGAAGCAATCTTACCAGTTTTGTACATTCCTTCTAAGTGTGTGCAGAAGGCATGAATTCCATAGGATTGCCCATTCCATGGTGAAATAGTGCCCTAGGATCTATAAAGAGGACCTGATAAAAAATCACACATTTCATTTTGAGATAAAAAATGTATAGGACAATGTACCTGAGAAATACAGAAAGGCGGCTAGTAAGTTTAGCAAGAACACTGCCGAGAACAGTCCAAGATGATCTGATACAGCTTTTGTCTTGTCTTAAAAGTACTCTCTCCTTTTTTGTCTGTATAGTGACTTTATCCTTTGAAAGTCAATAACGCCAAAGTATGTTCCAGCTCTTTCCTAGTTTGCACTTCTTTGTGCTTTTCAAGTGAATCCACAGGAAAAATTGTAAATTAGTTTGAACTGTACCTGGTTCACAGTTGATCTTCAGCTGGATCACTCAGCCTCTCTGCCCTCTCCAATACCCTGCAATGAAAAAAGCATGGTACAAAAATACAAGTACCCTTTGGACACCATGTCAGTTGAAAATCTCAAGGGATGAAGTCTATCATGATGTAAACCACTTCATAAAACTGTTGCAAATCCAATCAGAAAACGAAATTCTGTAAACACACCAGATGAGAAATGCTGATTTATTGTAATCAAGAAAATGAGTGTATCAGGGATAAAACCCACCCTCTTCAGCTTTAAAGAGCACTGGGGGGGGGGGGCATTTGGCAGTACAAACACATAAGAACATGCTCTCATTGACCTAAAAAGTCTATTACTGACATATGAAATGCTTCTCTTCACTCCTCCCCTCCCCTTCCCTTCCCTCCTCTCCCTTCCTCTCCTCAAAAAAGATGACTTTTGGTAACATCTTGTGTTTGGCAACAGCTAGAGGTAGTGAACAGCAGATTATAAGACTAGAGCATGTGGATTCAGGAGAGATTGAGCCAGGAGAAGGGCACAAAAATTACGTAGGTGAACCAAAAATGATCAGCAGATTAAGTTCATTTTTTAAAAATGCCCTTTTAATTTCTCAGTTGTGTTCATGCTTTGTTTTGAAAGTTTAATTAATTGTCAGTAAGGGACAAGAGGTATTGTATCAATACAATTTTTAATGCAATCTGTAGATATTACCATGTCTGGTATACTAAGGAATAATGCTACTATCCCATTCATGAGAATGAATGCAAAATATACAGCTAATGTGCTTCCCTAGAGCAATGACTTTGGTATTGCATAGCTAATTCTTTTAAATATAGAAATATATGCTGTATTGCCCTTCAGTGACAAATTCACTGCAAGCACAATTATTGCAGTTACAGACCTGGTGAATCCTACACTTCAGGGTAAATTCTTGGTTTTGATTTGTTAGAGTAATTTTTCATGTTAATCGGATGCATTCATGTTCATTGAGAAAAATATGTACCCTTTCAAACCTTGCAGCTAAATGCATACAGTTTTTAATAGAAGTGCTGAAATGCAGTATTGGTTTACTGGCATTTCCTCTGAAAAATTACATATGGCACCTCATATAGTTCATGTGCTTCATTTCATGTGTGACCAGAGACAAAAATGGGATGGCTGCTCTCACGTTTCACAAGAACAGCAGAAAGTCCCTGGTTTTGTTCAACCAGATCACCTCTACACTGGAGAAATAAAACTGTGAAAACAGTTGTAGCATCGGCTCAGCTCTTGCATTTGTTTATGAGTCTGTCAACAGCCATTGCTTTCCCAAAGAAGTCTTCTCCTTCCCAGCTGCCACTTACAGCTTTCTGAAAACATCACAGTCTGATTTTTCTGATAGATGTTGGTCTTTTTAGGCACATACATAATGATACCATGTGTTATGTGTGCTTAGGAAACACGTTAGATACATGTTCCAAAAGATCCTAGGAACACCAGCTGCTAGTCCAGACATCTCCCTCACCCACATTAAAGATATCCAGGCTGTGTTTTTCAGTATTTGAGTTACTTTACTGAGAGGCAGAAACTGACTGATAAGGTAGCTCAGATGTTTTAAATTAGCAATGCAGAGAACCACGCAGCTTACGAGCTGAAACTCTTTCCAGCTATTGTAGACATATGTGTTTAGATTTTTATTAATTTAGGTAGTTTTGTAATTTGTGAAAAATGTCTGCGAAACAGAAAAACAGCTGTGGCTCTAAGCAGAGGATTGTGAGTAATAATTAATAGAGCTGTTATTTAGGGTTGAGAGTACTCCACAGCTGAATAGATTCAAATCTGTAAAACATGAATTCAATTAATATCTTTGTCTTATGTTTTGGCCACATTCAAGTGGGTTGAGCAGAGCAAAAGGCATAGAAGATCTCTTTATTTTTCTAGTCAAAGCACTTATTTTACTGGCAGCTGCTCTAATTAAGGATGCCTGAGTAAATGCAGTTTTCAAGCTTTGTTAAAAGAACATGTTTTCTTAATGCTACATTCGGAATTGTCATGCCTACATACAATGGTACAGATGGGTGAGTCCTGTGGCACCAACATTCGAGGCTTTCTGCAGGGATTCAGCTGTCCAGAGCTGTCAGTACCCAGCTGTGGAGATGCAGGATTTGGCTGCTGTCAGATAGTGGAAAGGGGTAGGGGGCTCCCAGCAGTCTTAGGGTTCTCACTTAGGCAGATGTTGCCTTCAGGAGGAGAGGAATGTGCTCCAGCAGCTACAGCCCCTCAAGCTGCTCCCCAGTAAGAGTCAATGATAGAGAATGACAAGAAGGAAAACTTTCTTTTATAAATTCTGCAGAACTGAGTTTTCAGCTGAGTTTCTAAGGGAAGCTGGAACTTTCCGGGGAATGTTTCCCCCACATTTTATGTAAGTTATCAGACTCTGAAGATGGAGGACAGTAAAGGTGGATTTTACATCAATTTTGAATAACTATTGCATGGGGCTAATGCAGCAGTAGCTCAAATCCAACACAGTAACCCTGGCTAACTTTTTTAGCCACCTCAGAGTCAGAAAAAAATTTCTTCTTTAGCTAAATCCCTGTCAGGTGGAAACACAGAAATGAACCCAGAATTCCACTTCTTTCAGCTTAATGTCTTAAAGGCATTTCTTCAGATCTGAGATTCAGATCTATTGCTCTGATAGTATATAATCATAGGTTGACAAGGAATTTTCTTTTTCTTGATATTCTTTATTTTCAGACTTACTCAGCCACTTTCACAAGATAAGCCTTGTCTGTAATTGTCTCAGCTCAATCACAGCTGAAACTTAATCCCTTTTTTGCTTCCACAGCTGTGGTTTTCTTTCAGAACCAATTTTGTGTTTATGGAACACCAAGGACTGCAATTTTCTTATGTGTTTTTGTTGTTGCTTTTTTGCCACTGCCTTTTAAATAGGGTTTTCTACTTCTGCTCATCATGTTCTTAACTCTACACTCAGGAACAAGCCCAGATAATGTTAGAGATAATTCTTGGTGATAAACCTGCAGAGAAAACCCCAGACAGCAAGGGGTGTCTTAAAACTGGTGAGAAGGTGGCTGTAAGCACCAGAGCTGACCAAACATTTAGGTTCTTAGTTTTCCACTGAAATGTTATGGTGATCTCAATTATATTGTCATGGAACCTTAGAAATGTTATTAGTTGCACATTATTTAAAATAAAGAATAATTTTTCAGTTTTTCATCTATAAAGGTATTTGGACTTAAAAGGAGTACAGCTTGCATGTCTGATCCCTCTAATAAACAGAACACTAAATGTCACAGACCTCTTGAGAGCCAGCTGCCCTTAAGCACTTCTGCTTCACTAGCTCAACATGGGATTTATCTGCCATTTCCCGAAGAATCAATTGCCGATATTAAGCGGAGGATATTGAAGCGCAATGATTCTGGAGAATGAGAAGGGGTGAAATATAAGTATGATTAGCTGTTAGTAGTTCTGTTCTGGGTTTTTCTTCTCAATTAATACGCAGTCCACTAGCCTGCAGGTCGCATTCTGACAGATCATCCTGAGCTCAGGATGTAGGCAGGGATATAGAAGCGTATCTAATGATACTTTTCTGTCAGACATCAAAAATGATGAAGTAAAAGATGTTTTTTAATATAAATACAGAAAATATAGAACTTTAAAAATGTGTTGGGGATTGGTGGTTAAGAAAAAGTCATTATTTTCTTTGAATAAAATGTGCTTGCATGGATGAGGACAAAATATCTCAAATATTTCATGTCTCAGGGGTTAAACTGTGTTTGCAATTTTTAGGTGATATATAAAACTGGATAACAACTGATTAAAGAAATGCAAAGAAGATATAAAGGATTAAAATATACATGGCAATATGCACAATTCTTCCTGGTTTTGATAAGTTCTAGAATTCTCATGTCTTATATAACTGAGAAAAGGACTTTACATACGAAATCATACACATAATAGATAGTTTGCAGATAAAAGTCCTTGCTGGAGTCAAATCTTAGAGATATACTTTTTACTGTTATCATGAATAGAATGATCCGGGTTGGTGAAATAATCCTTCGTGAAACTTGGATATATTCCCACATCAAAGGCTTTTGTTTAACCATGATGTAATGCATATACATCAAGAAAATTTTTACCTCTTAAAAGCAATATGTAATTTCATTTTCCTTTTCCTGGGTTAAAAGTTTACCAGAATCAATCTATTACGCACCATAAAATTGCAGGCATGCCTCTAATCTTAAAGATAGGTTTAAACATAGAGTTATTATGGTTGATTTATGGAAACAGAGTGAGAACCTTAGAAGTGATCATGGAACAATGTCATTTGGATAAAGAATGAAGTGCCATTGGATTGGTAAGTAATATATTCAATATATTCGAAAGAATGGTAAAATCAAGTCATATTAATAATATAGAAAATGCAGTTTGGCATGTATAGAGATGCACTTTCCAGGCACATGACCTCTCCTAAACCAAGTGTGTTAAAAAATTCACAGTCTTACAGGTTCATGTCTCCATGGTAGACAGAAAAACCAGTGCTTTGAGTCAGCCAGAGTTTCAGAAGTGCTTGACTTTGGTGTTTATTCAGATATTCTCAAGATTTACAACTTTATCTTACTTGTTTTCTGTGTGATTTCACCTGCAGTCACAGGGCAGTTTGTCGAAGTATTTATTTCCTAAACAGTTTTCATTCTGAATAGCTCATGGCATGGCACCCCATAGTAATACCCCTCTATCCAAAAATTATGCTTAAAGAGAAGAGAAGAATCCCAAAAGTGCTGTATGCCCTCTATCGAGACTGAAAGATTGTGGCAGAATCACCCCGAAATTAACTTTTGTCCAAGGCTTTATTTTAAGACCCTTCATGATAAAAGCTGTGCTTTTTAAAAAATATTTTATTTTATTGCCTGTCCAGATTTCAAATGTCCATGGCCATTGTTCTCAAATAACACTTTACCTCGCAGTTACTGTTTCACTTGCTTCCTCCCCCACATTTCTATATCAACAAACAAATGGATCATAATTATATTTAAGCAATCTTTTTTCTGTAAGGAAAGATAGCATTCAAAGCACAGAAGTAAACCAAGAACACTAACAAAACACACCTTTATGACCTTTAAAATTCTTCTTGGGAGCACAGCCGAAATTTCCTGTGTTGTTTTATCATACAGATAAGTTAACTGAGATATGTTTATTCTAAAGGGTGAACAGTCAAATTTTTTATTTGTGCTATTGTAGAAGACTACTCATCAAGGAGAAAACTGAACTTCTCTAAAAATTGAAACCGAATATTTAATGTTAGAATTGTATAAACTCATAGTAGTCAGTAATTTAGCAGAAATTCAAGAAGGTAACACTGCCCTGTGTTCTAAATAAATTTCTCTCTATGTGGATTAGGTGTATGAGTAATTAAGCAAAAATTACAGCCACATGTGAGTAATTGATTTTAATCAGTCAAAGGATCTGTGCCAGCAGTTGGCAGATCGATGTGTATATATTACATCTGTGGTTATTATATTGGTTCTTAGATTTGGGGCAGATTTTTTTAGTTGGAGCTGTGTGTACGAATTAGGTCTGCAAGCACAAGAGCTGGCTATGACCCAGGAAATTACACCTGTTGTGATGTTTGATTTGTTGACCAGGAGTTGAAAACCAAAATATTTTGATGCTGTCAAACTGTGATGGAGCGAATCCCACCCCCATAGCACAGGCTCTCGGCAATGTTCTCTGGGAAATGTGATCTGGGTTTGGGAGTTTACACTAGACAAAACGAATTTCTAACTAATGTGTCTTGGAGGATGGTTACACACTACAAGAACCCTTTCTCCATCCTGTTCTTTACCATGGATTATGGCAACATTCATTTCCACTCATTCCTCGTTGTCCTGCTGTGATGTGCTCTGTCATATGAAACATTGGTACCTTGCTTGTTGTGATGTTTCATGGTGAAGACCATTAAGAAAACACACAGTTCACTATTTAGACTTTAGGTGAAGCCTCTGAGAGCAGAAGGCAGAGATACTGATTTAGTGCTGCTAAGAAAAAGGAAGGTGGTTTTTTATTCAGTTATAAAAAAAAAATTATTTCTGCATTCTGATCCCTATTTTGCAGAGTTTTCTGTTAATAATGAGCTATCCAGATTTCTTTAACTTTTGATTATCTGAGAGTTGACCGACTATTGTTTGTGGCAGACTGAACTCCAAAGAGAGAAAGATATGAATCCCTCATGTGTTTGGTTTCCTCTCCCTAAAAGGAATATTTCAGAGAACATATAGCATCTGCAGACCAGATTCACATTTCTCTGATCTCTAGTCACTCTTCCTGATGAATAAAAGGTACTGGCACATTAATAAAACCATCAAAAACAGGAGTAACATTGTTCTTTAAAGTGCCACTTCTGTGTTGTGTCACTGATAGCCAGATGTAATTAAAAAGAAGAGTGAGGATACACTGTGCTTAGATTTGTTCTTACCTAGCTACATAACTTTAATGAATTTTACCTTGATTTACCTCCAGGTGTAGAACTAAAGCAGGTCTAGCCCTTGGCAGAGAAGGAGGCTCATGAGAAAAACTGACTCAAAACTTCCCAGTATCTTAATGAAAACTGAATCCAGTCCCCATAGTAATGAGAAGAAAGTAAGAGAGCTTCACTGTACAGGCCTCCTCCTTCCTGGCTGAAGGCTGGAGCTCCCCATACCTCTTGCCAGGGCTGCCAGGCTGCTCTATAGCACAGTCAACGCCAAGATGATGCAGCTGGATTGTCTTCATCCTCCGTCTTGTATCCTGCTGCTGAGTTTTGTCAGCACCTGTGTTGTGTGGAAAGGTTATGGTGGATGCAGGTATGAAAGGTCAACACCTCTGTTAGCCCTGCTCCTTCCTCCCCCTTGGGAAATGCCCCATCACATTCAACCTTCACAGCTTAGAACAATATTAAATAAAGCTGATCTTTTCATACTATTAAGTACTAAGAACAGCTTCATGCATCCTGAAAAAGAATTATTTCATTTTTCTTTAATGTGGTATTTCCTAATTAAAAAAATGCCTCAGTCTGTAGTAATTTCCATGAGGTAGGCTTTAGGAAGTATATAAAGCACAGGTACTGAAGACCTTTGTGATTAACTGTGAGCTAGCCATATATTAGTTTCCCAATACTGTTCTGTCACTACACAATAACTTGTGAGTCCAGGCTTAATAATACGGTCTACAAAATAAGCTCTTGTGTGTGTCAGGAATGCCTTAGCAATAAGTGCAGCATTCTTGACGGGCCACAGAGTCATAGCGACAGTCAATTTTTAGACAATCCTCACAGGTACAATGACTCTGATCTCTACAGTCTGTCTATTAGACAGTTGCTAATTCCTGGAAAGAAAAAATGATATCATTACACCATCTCTCTTCAGTACTGGCTTTGTGGCTGCACTGCAGATGCAAACTGGGCAAAAAGCTGATACTCCCATCCATATATTTCCTTGATGTGACAGTGTCTTCCTGTTGGGCTGGAACTATTTTGACGGATCTTATACTCAGACCAGACAAGCACCTGAAAGAGCAGTAATGAAGTGTTGCTATCATGCAGGAGTAAGTAGCAGACAAAGGTCTCCTTGGGTGCAATCTCCAATCCTCCGTCTTCTGAAGCTCACAGCCTACCTCTGCCCACAGCACAAAATCAGGCTCTCTTAACCTTAAAATATCCAGAGGAAATTATCTGCCAGCATTCATTAAAAAGTGCAGAGCATTGGTAAAAGAGTCATAAAATCCTATCTTCACTGAGTGTCCTTGTTACTGACCCGGTGCCATGGCGTGCCACAGGTCGACCTGTAGACCAGGAAGTTATGCAGTAGGTTAGGCACTGCAATAAGAAACAACATCTGAAGCATCGTGCATTTATTGTCTGCAAGGCAGAGAAGGAAAGCTTCATACAAACAAATAGCTGAAGGGTAGGTCTTTAACTAGCGGAATCTTGCACTGTCTCAGTTACCCCAGTGGATCTCTGCTCAGTTTCTAAAGTTTTTAGTCAGATGAAGATTTCAGTATTTATTTGGAATGAAAAGATATGGTAGTAATGGCAAGAAGCTGTGGTAGGCTGAACTATTCAAAAAGGCAACCTGTGTGCTGAAAGATGTCAATAAAAGGCACCTGGTACAACATTCAGAGAAGGAATCCCCAGAATGCTTAAGGTCAGAAATTGTATGAAAAATCTGCCTCATGACATCAGGCAAATATTTGTAGTATAACACAAAATGTTTCCAGAATCATTGTAATGGCACAAAAGACTTGTTTTTCAACCTTTATGTGTTCCACTTAGCTTTGTTGCTGACAACGGACTTAAAGAATTGTTTCAGATGCCTGAGAAATAAGGTCCCTTCCACAAATGACCTACGAATAAGTGGAAAGCTCTCTTAATAGAGTGCCAGTCCTGGATGTGACTTCTCTTTTCTTTTAAAACTAAAATGATTTGTGCCAAAATTCCCCTTTTGATTTTCCTCATGAAACATTAGAAGGAACACTAGTACCCGGGGGGAAAGACAAAGACAGCTGTGCTGACATTTAAGCTGGCAAAACACTGCAGTGGGAATGCACTGCCCTGGAGAAATTTATGAAATACGCGTATCCAGATTAAGCATATCCTATTTAGTGTTATGGACTGCCTCTGAAGCTGTTTGAAATCTTTAACTGCTTACTATTAAATGAATGTGCTTGCCTTTGGGGAAGGCTTCACATGAAACCACAGAGCCAATAAATAAGGAATTCAAAATAAAACTCAAGAAAATTATTAGCAATTAGTTTATATGTACAATAACTTATTTCAGTTTTCCTAATTAGTCATGGGAATAGCAGACACATATGCTAATATCCTTGTGTTATTTGGACTCACCGGAAACATTTTATGGATATTGTCTATATTTTTTACTAGATATGATATGCATATGGAATTGGGCTGTGCTTTCCAGGGAGTGTCCATCCTTTTTAAGAGCAGACATGGAAGTAAATGTGTGGAAAGTTTTTTTACAATGTGTTTGTTGTAACACATTTGAGGCAATAAAAGCCCAACCTGCTTTTATTGCATGAAATTTTTGATAAATGGCAATTGGTAGTCTGGCATTCACTGGATGGTGAGAATTAAAGGATGTGATAAATAGCTATATATGTTGTGGTACCAGTGAGTTGCAGGCTGGCAGGAAAAGTTAGAAGAAACTAGAAATGTAAGAAAAAAAAAGTGTGTATATATATATATATATATAATTTTGATGTGCTGAGAGTTGTAGTATTTCCTAGGTAGCGTTTGCCTTTGGGTCACAAAATGTGAGTGTGTGTTATGCTTGTACTGGCAGGAATCAAATATCCTGTGATCGCAATTGCTTCAGAAACTGTCAGGCTCCTGTAAATAAATACTGTGATGTCACTAGGAATTCATTACCATAATTGTGGAAGGCATTCAAAGCTAGTTAAATCAATAAAAAAAGACCACTTATTCCAGGATCTCTGCAAGGTTTTAGTGGTTCCTGATCAGGTCCTGGAACATCAGACTTTGACTGCTGCTCTTTCCTTTTTCTCCAGCTGTGTTTCCTTTTTCTCTGTTTCGGTTGTCTTTCTCTTCTTTCATTTCCGAGGTATTTGACTTAACTCCTCTCCATCCAGCAACCCAGCAGCACTTTGTCATTGAATCTCTATATGTAGAGGCAGTTAAAATAGGTACATTCCAACTGCTGCTTTGGCCCCACCACCCAAACTGTGTGTCTCCAGAAGGAAGAACACAAAACAGAATGAGCAGTAGAGGGAGAAAGGGGCTTTTTGCAGAATCCTTCTTTCATCTTTTTCTTTTGAACCCTGAGCTTGTGCTGTTTTCTGGGAAGCACAATGATTCTCCAGTAACAGAAATGAGAGCTCCAGACTGGATAATTTCAACTTGTGTCCTTAGGGAGGCTAGAGATTAATGGAGTATTTTCAAGAGGTCTGGGAAAGTACCTTAAATGAGATTGTTGTCTCCAAACATCCATTTCACTGTCATCCATAACTTCTCTGGGAAACTCCGAGTAGGCATTGCTGGTGTAAAAATGGCACATGCAGTAGGACTTCAGTCCTTGGCTCCAGCTTGTACCACTGCAGGATGAGATAAGCTCTTATGTTCAGGCCTTACCATTTAACCTTTAAAGATGCAGTGGCAAGTCTAACTGATCTTCTTTCTCAGCAACTTCTCCAAAACTGAACGGTCATTTATTCATATCACAATCTTTTGATTTTGCCTTACGTGTGGAAGATGGGCTTTCCCTACGGTGAATGTAGCATAGACAAGACTCTACAATACCTGGGCAATAAAGCGCATTATTTGCAAAAAAGGTGGTTGTGAAATAGCTTTAAAGCATCCCTTCGTAAGTTTTAAGTGGGATTTTGTTTCCTCAGGTCAATCTGACTTGCATGATTCAAAATCCATTTTTTCTTCTAATTATGAGAAAACTTCCCATCATAAAGAATCTGGAAGTGTACTCTGCTTGTGCTTTCTCTTCCTCTCAGTAGTACTTCAAACGCTCCTATGCTCAGTGAGATGCCTTTGTCTCATCATCATCAAACATCCCTATGGGCTATGTTCTGGCCTTACTGAGACTAAGCATTCTAGAGAATCCATCTAGCTGAGAAGAAATCTAATTAGTTTACAGGAAAATATGGCCACATACAATAGCAGTGTTGAACAAACAAGGCAAATAGAGTCTGACACTGAATCTCAATTTTCTGAATGGAGGTTTTCTTGTGTTACTTCATCTGATTTTCTATATGTACTCACCTGTTCAGAAAAAGGTGCTCATTGATGAGACCACTCATACACATTTATTTAAGACAAAGATATTTGCTTCTTTTTTCCCTGTTGCATCATGAGTAGAAATGTATACAATCTAGATACACTGTTTCAATTTCTGTGATGGCATTGATTTTTTTTAAGAATAGACAGAAAGAAACTGGACCGTAATTTAAACTACATGCACTTTCACATGAGCATTGTTCTAAAGCATATTAAAAATATATGTTATTTTCAGATCTTTTAGATGGCTAACTCTTCAGATCTTCTGCAATAATATCAATAATGTATTCAGTTTCTTGAATAAGATAATGTTCTGTAAAATTAAAAATTCAGAATTGTGTATTTGAGAATTGAGACTTTACAGATGGTTTTTTGGCAGAAAGAGGCTAGGAGTTTTTTTGTGAGTAACAGTTCAACAATATAATCTTTACAAAATTAAGGGATTTCATAACTGTTCATTTGCTCAAGCTATTTCTAATACACTAGAGCTTTATCTACATGACCAAATCAGACATGAAAATTATAGGCATTAGTATATCCAAAAATGGCAAAGCCTGTTCAGTCTCCAAAAGTTCTTGTATACATACCTAATGTAAGAAATACAAAGCAAGGAACTATTTCCTTAGGAGCCGACGATGTTTCGTAGTGCCCTTTTTTCAGCTGCCAGAGGGAGAGCTAGAAGTTGTCCAGTGGTGACACAGTTGAAGGCCTGTGGTATGAAGGTTAAACAAGCCCTTATCAGGACCCTGGTAGTGCCAGAGAGAGGGAAAGTTTGATGAGATGTGACAAAGAATACTTGGTCCTGACCTAGTGCAAAACCTTCAAGGCTTATGTTTCTGTGATACATGCACTGATCTGTGAAATAGCTCAGAAAATTTCATTGGAAACAAGGGAGCAATTTTTATTTAGTTCACCTACCACATCATCTGGAAGATATGGGGTGAAGAGAACAATTAACTGAGAAAGGGTGATTTAAAATCGTTCCCTCGCAATATTATTCTTGCCTTTGGAACTCTCCACTTTGAAATTTTGTGCAATCAAGATTTGATGTTGATGTTTCCCCAATTCAATGGGATTATCAAGGCACGCATAGGTCCATAACGTAGGGCATTGTCCCAGTTTTATGCTTTACGAAGTCCAAAGGAACTCACAGCTAGGTTCAACAGCAGCTGGATCTGCCTCCATGGTCTTTTTGTTTCTCTATTTGTTGGATTTAAGCAATATGTTCTTCTTTCCCTTTTCTTCCTAGCACTCAGGTTCACTTGTTCAGGCTTAGCCCCATTTCACTTCCAACCCTGTGATTTAACCAGTCAGCTGACTTCTTCCTTCCTGCAGAGCGGGGCTGACATCAGTGGCACTTGGCTATACCTGAGCATGTGTGCCTGGCTGATGATCAATATTTTTGATCAGATGCTGCTTGGGGAAAGAATGGTCACCTTGGGTATTGTTGTGCTCTCCCTTGTGGCAGGAACTCTCTCTAAACCAAGCTCGTGTGCTGTGCACGCTACTGGAGCCCACTCCACTGGGCAGCCAGCAGGTGATAGAGACACAGAAACACTCAGTGTGTGCCTCCCAGCCAGCCTTACCCCGCCAGTGAGCTGGCCCGGGAGCAGACCCTTGGGCACGCAGTGGGAATCAAGCCCAGAGCTCCTCCTTGACAGGCTTCATCTGCAGGCACAGATGTCTCTGAAGTTCTGCAGAGGCTCGTAACATGGCTCCTGGCTGAAGCCCAGATGTAGCAGCCACCAAAAGCTTGATGGGTTTTGGCTGCTCCTGAACTCATGGGTCGGCTGAAGCAATCAGAAAATGCTTGGGTGACTGTGAAAACTTCTAGAAATGTGTATGTAGGAAAGAATGCTAAATATTTCAGATATGAGTTTTATCTAGCTCCAGCAAAAAGTCAATTTGGGAATACTCTTTTGCTTACTTTTCTTGTTTCAGTTTTTATTCCCAAGCACTAACAGAGGCATTTAAATCAGGAATTATTTTCAAATGTGAATCACTACTCACCATATGGCTTGAAGTTAGAAATAAACTTTTGATCATATTCCCATGCAAAAACACTATTCAGAAAATTCAGATTTTTTTTCTTTTATGGAGTATTACCCTTAACCCAAAGCAGAGATTACGGAACAACATACACACACAAACATAAAAGCAAAACACTGGCTTTTTCCTGTCCTAGATTTAATCTCTCATTCCTAAAAACTGCAAATTTTGGGTAAGTGGTAAGTAGTCTTCAAGAACGTAAGTATATACTGTTCAGTCACATGCTTCATTCAGTCAAAATAAGTGTGTTTGTTGTTTTTTTTTTTATTAGTCTCACAGAATGTCATAGGTAAGACAAAAAAAGTACGATCTTGTAAAGGAAAGTTCTTGGAAGGAATATTTTTCCACTTTTCATTTTCTACATTACTCAAACATATAGAATATATATTTGGAAAGTATTTTATTTTTTTTTTTCATCAAGACACTTTAGACATGGTCCAGATGAATATGGACCAGGTGGTGAGTATAGGCCTATGATCTGTGCTCCCTGTGGACACTGCTGAGAAGAGCACGTCATAGCTCAGGCTCCCTGCAGAACCCATGCAGCTCTCCCATACCCTGTTAGGAAGGAATGGGCTGAATGTTTGTCAGTGAACTGCTAGTACGCGTCATGTAAGACGATGTGGAATACAAACATTGCAGAAAATTCAATGCAATATTCTTTTTTTTTTTTTTTAAGTTCCCAGAATGAAAGGCAAATCTCACAGACCTGCAGGCTTGCTGAGTTTATAATCCTGGCATAAGATGTGCCTAGCCTATTTGAAAAGACAGATGGTTTTAAAAAAAAAAATTATATATAGTAGATAATCTAATAATTCAATGCATACTTGTACATACTGATATAATTATTTGAATTTTTTTAAACTTTTTTTTCTTATTATTATTTTCATTTATTTTTTACTAGAACATACCTCAGTCCTGAGATTAAATAGTCAGGATAATTTGAGAGCAAAACAGAATTATAGTGCTCTGAAGCAAAATGCATGTGGAATTTTCCATTACGAGGAAAACAAGTTCTCAGCAATTGCAGACTGACATATCCCAGTCTCAAAAGTGTTAAACTGGTGGCATTAGAAAGCATATAAATAGAAAACAGATACACCATTGTTGTGTAAAGGCTATATATTTTGGTAAGGCACATGCTTTACTGTACCTCCTTTTATGTCAGCAGCAGTTTTTACAACTTTTCCAATTGGTTCCTTTCATTTTTCATATTAGCATTTATTCATTAGAATCATAGAATGGTTTGGGTTGGAAGTGTCATTAAAGATTATCTTGTTCCAGCCTCTCTGCCATGGGCAGGGACACCTTCCACTATATCAAGTTGCTCAAAGCTCCATCCAATCTAGCCTTTAACACTTCCAGGGATAGGACATCCACCACTTTCCTGGGCAACTTAGGTAAGCTGATGTTAAGTAATAGCTTGTGGCTTCATGATTAGTTACACTTTAGTGTACTTATGTGACTACTTAAAAATAAAACCAGCAAGAAGTGAAGAAATTCTATAACCTTCTATTGAAAATTCTTATGTTGAAAAGGTCATGTGAGAGAGAAGGAGAGGAAAGGAAAGAAGAAATGTTCCCCTGAAAGTTCAGTCTTTCCTGGGCTGTTGATGCTGTTTTCCTAAACCCTGCAAAACTAAGATGCTGATCTGTGCTAGTCTTCACATACAGTATTAGTCTAAAGATATATTTATTCTTCTGTTTAAAGCCTAGAGGATTTAAAGAGTATTTTTCATAACGAAGGGGGATATGAGGCATTAAATGTCTCAGGCAGGCAAATATATGCTTCCTCATGTGAGACTCACTTAAATATGTGTTCAAAGTGCCAGACATATGTCAGTGAGGAAGATGCAGCTCAGTGTTACGTTTTTCCTTTGGTATGGGAATGCTGAGCTTACTTTTTGCTTGTGATACGTTCCCACACATTTACAGAGTTGTGCCTTAAACTTAAAGAAAATAGTGTCTGGAGGTGACAGAGTTCCCCACTACTATTCCAAGACTGGAGTCAGTAATGAAAAGTTACTAGGTAAAGATAGCTTGACCCAAAATATCCATCTACACTTGCATCTGTTTTAAGATCTGCTCTATTTTTTAATTTCTTCCAACTGGAAGTTGCCTATGTCTGTGTCCTTCTTCTAAGGATAAAAAATTACATCACTGGGGTTCTGCCTTCATCCAGGATGAAATGAACAAAATGCATTTCTGATCCATGTATGAGATGTTTTACAGTACATAACTGCACAAGGCTTATGTGGTCTGTCAGATCCGTTTGGCACAAAGAGAGAGAGAATGGCAATGAAACTGCTATAATTTTGGCAAAAGAAGTCTTTGGAATCTGTGTTTTTTGACACCAGAGATTCCTGTGAAGATGAGGAAAAAAATTGAGTTGTGCTGGAAAACTCTCTGTCAGTACAACTACCTGTCGGTAAAATGTTTTCCCTATAATTGGGCATCTGCACTCATTTTGAAAAGTCTTATGATTCTTCCTTTCACATATGAAAATTTTTTCATATATAAAACAGGACTAAATTTTTTTCAGTGGTTCCAGCATCATCATCTAATTCATTCTGCATCTTCAGATCTGAATTTCCCAGATCCATTCTCAGGATGACCAAAAGTTGCATTGAGTTTTCTTAGGTTTCATCAGGAAAGCCTGCACACAGTAATGATGATTATTACCAGAGTTGCATGTACCTAATAATTTGTCAGTAATGAGATTGCTCCTTCAAGAGACTAGAAGACTTACAGTGAGTTTTCCACTGCAAACTTCTTTCTGGCTCAATACCAGTATGGGACTTTCAATGTCGGACTGCTCTGGATCCCTTTCCCCCCATGGCGTGGGGCAGCCCAGTTCTAGTTCCATTTCCATCTGAGGAACCATTCCAACGTCTTGAAGGATAGGGAAAGGGAACTCCAGCAGCAGGGGTTTCTTCAGGCCCTGAGCCTGGAGGGGAGAGGTGCCCTCCCCTCCTTCCACCCACGTGGTTCCATGGCCGGCACGGAGACAGCACACCGGCATGGAGAGGAGGCAAGAGAGAGTTTATTGTTGGGGGTGTTAAATTTATAGGCTTAGGAGGATTCACAGAGTAACCAATTACAGGTTGCAGGAAGGGGTTAACAACCAATAGGAAGGGGTTAAAAGGGGCCAATGAGAACACCTCAGGATATCTCCTCAGGACATTCCTGCATGGGATAACACTTGTCGTGGGGGGTGTTGGGAAGAAGAAGCATGTGTTTGCAAAGAGACCACAAAAAGCCATTTTAAGACGTTTAAACAACAGTTTTCCCACATAATGCTGATTAAGTGCCACAGACTGTGAATCTCCACAACTCACTGCGTGACCTGAGATAGATAGCGACTGTCTCCTGAAAACTCTATTACTATCTTTCTCTACTTTCATAATTTTCTTCAAATGATCAAAAAATTTCATTCTAGGTTCAAGTACAAGCCAGTCACAGTTTAAGCAAGTTTCAGTATTGAAGTGTCTCGGCAAGAAAGTCCAAGGAGGAAAGTCTTCACTGACTTCACTGGTCATTCTCTTCTATTGCAGTCAGAACAAATCAATCTTTTTCTGAAGTTTACTTGCCTCCTCCGGCTTCAGTTAGAGTCAGAACTACCAACCTCAGCAAAACCAGCAGAGGAAAACCTGGCATGTTCCTGAAGTCAGACTGCACGTGGCCGCCATGAGTAGTTGGGGATATTCAAGATACAACAGTCTCTGCTCTGCATCCATGACTAATGTTTACTTGTGCTCTGGCTGTTTGTCCAGAACTTGGGCATTATAACAGCTGGGACTAACAGGTACTCAGAAAACAGGGAGATAATTCATGAAGTTTTAGGAGAGTACATTACAGCTATAGAAGAGAGGGGATTGCTGAACTTATCTGTACTTCAGATTTTTTAACAATTTTTTTAAACTTCTTCTGGAAGAAGCAAATCTTGATTTTAAAGTTTTTGCAGTATTTTTAAATACTGCCGATCTATCTACTTGATTTTCACACAGTGCTCTCTTCTATTGTAATATTCCTATCTCATCATGGCATCCAACTTTCTCTTTCTCCCATATAACTATATCACCTTTCTCAATAGTATTGCATATTTTTTTATAAACCCTGAAGGCAGTATTAGAAACAGTCTAAACTTGACTAGGATGAGACAGAAATGCTAGGCAATATTTTACAGTGGCAGGAAAGAAGCCCTAGATAGTGAAAAATGGTGCTGAGATACAAAAGTGGCCTATAGGGATAAGTTTTATCAGTATGTGGGGGAAGTATTAGAAAGAAAAAACCCTTCTTAAAAATCTTTAATATGTCTTGAGTGTTACAGCACTCTGAAATTTAACTCTCCTAGAATGCCATAAAGCTTTTTATAAGACAGATAAATCTAATTCTGCTAACCTTTGGCTGATTCCTAGTTCAGCGTATGGGAACAGATGTCAAGACAATCTCCTGCATCTTTGCCATGTGTTGCATCTCATTGAAGTGGAAGATCTCATTGTGGAATGCCCCAAAGTACCAGGAGGCCAGTATGGGAGTGGAATTTCAGTAATGCAGAGACCATACTGTCTTTCTGCACCTGAAGGGGCTAAACACTCTCTAAAACATGCTCAGGGTTGGAGAGTTTTGGATTAAGTCATGCTGTATAGTGTTTCTCTGATTGATAATGAGAGCAGCAAAAATGTTATCATGCCCTCTTTTTAAGTGACCTTATGTATTAGCTGGTGCTTTCAAGGATAAGATTTTTAGTAGGACTTTAAGTAGCCATCTAAGACAAACAACTTGTCTGGTTGAAGACCTGGATTACATGATTCCACTGCACAGCACTTCTTTGAAGCTTTTCAAAGGAGAATTTTTGAATGACAGTGGTAGCAAATGTTGTAAGGAAGCCTTAAAAGGAATTATCTACTCTCAGGCCCAAGATGAAGGTTTGAAAAAACAGGCAGTATTAAAAAAAAAAAGAGCAGATGTTTAAAAATGAGCTTTTACAGAGTTCTTCTTATCCCTGGTCAAAGAATGAGAAGATGAATTAAAATGCTCCATGAAAAATAACCTTAGCCATTCTACACACCACTTCTACTGTCTGGTTATTTGAAAGCAAATTCTATTTCATATTTCAAATTATCCATATTATGTAGATAAATGCCTTTATGCTACTAGCACACTTGAAGTAGCCTTAATGAAAATTCAGGTCTTTCTTGTTTTCCCAAGTGGCATGTTTTGGGAGCAGAAGGAAGAAGAAAGGGGGAAAACATAAAAGAGAAAAAGTCATGCAAAAGCCATGGTCTCTTTCCTTAGACTTAATTGTCATGTTAAAGTCCCAAAGGCTAGATTAAATAATCTCTTTCACCTAACAGGAAGATTGTTATAATCCCCCAAAAGTAAAGTTTAGAAAGCTGCAGCAGTTATATTTTTGCCATACCTAGAAAAATGAAAGCATCCGTTTCTGTGCTGCTGGAACCAAATTCATGTCTGTGAAACCAAGGAAATGACAGAAAAATGTATTTATAATTATAACTGCTGGTAATGGGCATTTCTAAAGTTTTTAAGTACTTGAAATACCTTACCAGGTGGCATCACCTTCTCAGAATTCAGGATTTGAAGTTAAAGACAGCTAGGCTGTAAAGCATCACCTAAAGCCAGCCTCCTACCTCAGTCTCTTTTTTGCACAGCAATCTCACCAATTCAAACCACAGTCTACAGCTGTGATGGTTATGATACTTTAAAAATATTTATACACAGAAAATTTAAGATCCTTACTTTTCCAGTGCTCTCTGACAACTCAGTGTCATCTCCTTTATCCAAAACCAAACCAAACCAAACCAAGACAAACCAAACCAAACCAAACCCCAAACTAACAGACAACACAAATAAAATAAAATTTTATATATGAGGACATACTTTTATCAGTCTTCTGTTTGCTTGAGTTATTCTTGTCTGTATGAACCCTCAAGCTGTTAAATTCTAAGAGCAGATCCTGGTAACACAGGGGGCAAACTTTGCCTACAAAAAGTTTAGAAAACTGTGCTCAAAAATTATATTTATTTTTACCCTTATTTTGGGAGAATGTTAATATGATTCACTGGAGTAACTTGAAAGATGAGTCATCAGAACACAATGACAGAAGAGCTATGTTTCAAGGAAAGCACAAATGTTAAGTTCTGACAATTTTAAAGAAATAATAGTATGGTAAGAATGATATGTGTTACACTGCAGGCAGTTACATTCCTGAAGTCTCATTTAGGATCAGATTCTGCTGTTACCTGCATTGAATATTGTCACGGTTAATGAGATTGCTTGCAGAGTTTTTTTCTATCAGTTTCCAGATCAGGGTTTTTTTAATATACTGCCCCATAGGCAATATATGATCAGTGTTCTCTTTAATTATTGCATGGTGCTTGGAGATACAATTGTGATAAAATCCTAAGTATTGCATTAGTTAATACTAATTTAAGTGGGAGTTCACTGCTTCCTATTGCCTTAATTTCTCTTCCATGGCCATGACTTTCTCAGACGGAAAGCACGTGGCAGTACAGAGGTAGTAAGTTCCTAAGCATGTGAGATAGGGAGAGGAGCCAAGAGGAAACAAAAGACTCTTGTGGGCTGCATAAGGTTTGCACTATATTTTCATTTTGAACAATTGAATTCCATGAAAATAGATGACCAGATTCTTCATTATGCAGGATGGAGTCCCTAATCCCAGCTTTTAAATGCATCCCCATCCCCAGCATGGTCAGAGATACATATTTCCACATGCTTGATCAGAGCTTCATAAGCTTGGTCAGAACTTCATAATCTCTGAAGCTGCGTCTTCAGATAAAAGAAAACATGAAATCAAATTATGCTGTTTCCCAAAATACATTGGTTGAGTTGCAATAACATGGGAGATTTTGCTGACTGGAGCTTTGGTAGAAGGGAAACTGGGTATAACAAAGTGAAAGGAGGTCCCATACTTCTTTTACTGATAATCTTTCCTAATGTAAGGTGACAAATGCCAGAGTATGGATGGGAGATTGAGCTTGTTAGGGTTAGGACTGACAGATGAATTGAAGGTGAAGCCTGAGTTACGCTCATAGTTTGTTTCTGAAGAAGCAGATTCATTACTAAGGTATACAGTAAGATCCTAGATCCAGAAAAGCCCAGACTGGTTCAGATGTTGCAGTGGCTGCAATGTGCACAGCTGTAGCCCTGTGACCTGACCTTAGCAGAGGACAGCAGTAGACATCTGCAGAAAGAGGTTAAGTTTTTAGTGGTATTCCCCGACAATATTGCCGCACAGATTTTGATGGTTTCTCTCTGTGTAAAACAGCATGACACAGAGCTCAGAGCTAAAGTATTGAACTGCACACTCCTGTGGCTGGTTTTGTAGCAGGCACAACTGCACAACAAACAGCCTGGAAGTTAGCTAGTCTGAAGCTGCTGGGGATATTCCCAGTAACAAACTCAAGACCAGAACCAACAAATTATCAATGTGTGAAAGGAGAAGAGTAGAAGACAGAGGATATCAGTCCCCAAATAGGTGTCCTGGGAATTTGTTAGATAAAATATTCAACTTCACCTTTGGAAGCAACATATGATTTGTTCTCCAGAAAAGCGTGAAATCCTGAGAGAAAACCCCTTCTCCCTGTCTGCTCACTACATTAATCACAAACAGGAAAAGACCAGCAGGAGGCAGGACTCAAAGTCCTATTGTCTCCGTACCAGTGAGTGGCCCACACTGTGGTCTATGCCTGCTGCTTCAAAGAGGGGAAGTGAATAAAGCTCAAAAGCTTTGTTATTCTTTAAGGCTGCAAAAAAAGTCTTCCCCAGCCTTGCAGATGAGCAGCAGAGCACTGAAGCATGGAATTAATTATATACAGTAATTATTTGTTTTGACAGAGCAATAAAGACCTGATAGCAAAGGCTTTATTCAGTCAGTTGAACTATTAGAAAAGTGTTGCTGCATTCACTGAGCTCTATCTTGAAATAGAAAAGGTTTCTTACTACTATCCCAATTAAAAAGCAGCTCCAGAACCTTCACTGCCGGGATGACTTGAGCCTCCTGATACCAGCCTAAATTCACTCATACTTTTCACATACTCCTGTGATGCTGCAGAAAAACTGCCCTTAAATTGAAATAAAATCTTTTCTTTCCATTGATACTTGTTTCCCTGGAACGTGTTTAGAGATGTTTCTTCAATCTCTATTGCTAAGTTGGCTTGATGTTTTGCAAATGGCAGACATCCGCACAGCCAATCATCCTACCAACCCTTCTCTCTTCATGTTTGTTTGAATTGATGTTTTCTGAGCACAGATGTCCCTCACAACCTACTTTCATGGAGGAGGGAGATGGAGCATGACTATCCCAAAGAAACAGAAAGGCAGACAGTTTGTATGACTCTCTGTTTCTTTTCAGTCCTACTTTTACTTGTGCAGAGCACTCCTATAGCAGAACAGGAGTGGCTGATGCCCTTTCTACAGAGAAGCTGCAAGGCAAGGGAAAAATGCCCTGCACATATGAATGAGACTATTTACAAGAGCATGTAGGGGACAAGGGAGAATAGCTTTGAATTGACAGAGGTTTTGATGAGATATTAGGAAAAAATTATATACTGTGAGGGTGATGAGGCACTGGAACAAGTTGCCCAGAGAAGTTGTGGCTATCCCATCCCTGGAAGTGTTCAAGGCCAGGTTGGATGAGGTTTTGAGCAACCTGGTCTAGTGGAAGGTGTCGCTTTCCTAGATGGGGGAGGTAGAACTAGATAATCTTTAAGGTCCCTTCCAACCCAAGCCATGATTCCGTGGTACAGTAGAGATTAACCTGTTATAGTTTCAAGATTTACACTGAGCATAGGAACACCTGGGGTTTTCTGATGGTCTTTTCCATAAGCATTAAATTATACCTTTTTTCTCCTTTCAGAGAACCAGCACTTATAAAAAAGCAAGTAACTAAAACTAATCATGTTGCTGTTGTTCATACTTCAGAAAAAAATCCATTTTTAAAAAGTTTGAATTGAAAGAAAAATATGGAAAGGGCATGATCTTGATTACATCAGTATAAATCTATTCCAGCTGTAACAGTGTCTGTGGAGTTTAGTGAGGGGTTATGTTCTGCTGATCTCATATTTCTGATGACCCCAGTGTGTGCATCCTTCTGTTCTGGCTGGTCTCTCTCTCTCTCCTGACATAATCTGCTTTTCTATCTCTCACATTCTGCTCTCTGCCTTGTTCCACTGTGCCTTTCTCTATGGTTTCCTGACTGTAGCTTCTAAGAAGCTAAAGAATTTTAACTGAAAGCATGTTGCCCTAATATAGAAGGTTACTCTTAAATATGTCCAAGGAAGAAGAGACTATAATATCCTAAGGTAATTCATCCCAGGATTTTACCACTATAGATCCATGGTGTCACACTCAGTCTTCTTTTTTTCTGAAATTCAGAAAATTTCTTTCCCTTGGTTGTCAAGAATTTTGGGGGCCAATACTGTTAAACAGTGTATATACAACAACTTCACACAGTGTATACTATAAAGATGGGTCATGTAAGAATAGTAACATCATGTGTTCACCGGGTCCAGTGAACTCCTTTGTTGTGTGAGCACTTTCACACAAGCATCTTCTATCAAGCAGATCACCCTATATTTATCTCCTAGTTGGAATAAAAGTAAATTGGCCCATGTCTTCAGAAAAAAACTCCCACCAACCTGCTCCAACAGAATTCACAGACCTTGTGTTAATTCCTCTTGATGTCAAAATATTTGAAATCAATTTTTACCACCAGATCCTATCTTTTAGGAGTATTTTAGTATTCAAGAAGACATTCTCATACACAGAACTGCTTTTTCAGAGGTTTTTTCACCTTTTTGTTTTCTAGGAGCCACTTCCATCATATGCTCATCTTCATACCACATCATGACATTTTCTTGGAAGTTTCCAAAACAGTAAAGAAAGATTCCTCCTATAAACCCATCAGCACATCATAGCCTGTAGATAATTTTATGTTTTGTGTAGTGATAAAGAAGGAATTATTGGTTTTATTTAGCCATGGTGATTAGTCAGCAAGTATCTCTAATGTTACAGAGCAAACACATAAGTGGAACAGAAATGTCTATTCTGACCAAAGTATGAATACTAAGATGCAGTACTTTCACCATTAAATGCAACATGTGTTTAACAATTTTCCAGAAAAGCAAAACCAGTGGGGTAAATGATTTTAGTGCGGAGAGGCTTTTTCTGGAGTTTAATGGGCTTGGCATTACTCTAGTGAAGGTCTATGTTAGCAGAGACAACATATGCATAAGCAGTGTTCACTCCCCTTCAGTGAGAAATTACAGTAAGGCAAGATCAGCCTTGCAAGATGAATTGTTCTCTTATGAGAGTGTAAATGTTAGCAGGTCTTTCATAATGTGTGTTTTAACATGCAAGCAAGGAAACTTTTCTGCTTCATAATAAGGAGGGAATTTGTACGAGGCAGTTTATGGCATATTTACCCATGAAGAAACTTATCAGCTGAAGAGCAGAGTGGCAAATGTCATAACTGGATGCTCTTGATTTGAGTCCTGTTCCTAATGTATGATTTCTGAGAATACAATCAGATCTGTTATAAAATAACACTCAAGAACATGGGAATTGTTTGGGAGTGGAAAATTTGACTCAGTCAGTCATGGGGCTTGCAAGTAAATGCTTTTCCTGATATTTCAAATTTTCTGACTCTGTAATGAGCTTCTCCATCTAGTTAATATATTAGTAAAGATATTAGTAAATACATATTATATATTTACATATTTATACCAGTAAATACATTAACTAATTTATCCAATGGTTAAAAATTTTGTAACGTAGTGAGTTTGTGTGCGTAGTTTTGGCCATTCAAGCAATTTCACAAAGCTCTACTGTGTCTTCACAAAATGTTTTTATCCAGAATCCCCCAAAACGCTTGTCAGAAAAAGATGTATATAAAGCACCATCAGGCTGGTGGTTATCTTTCAGCTGCAGTCTCTTGAACTAATTGAACTTATTTCTGCTGTGACTATAAATATTCCTGGAGAGCTTATTTTCACTGGATTATTAATTTTCTGTAAAAGGACAAGGGTTATGCAGTTGGATTGCTTGTCCCAGTGGGAATACAATGGTTTAATGGTCATGTAACAGGAAAATTTGATTTTTCTATCACATTAAAATATTTTTTTCCTTCCACATATTTCTTCTGATTTCTTTGTCAGCTCAAAATCTTTTCTACACTGTTAATAAATACAGTATCCAAATAAATCTCTAACTCTGGAAATAAAAATTGACTCTACATTTGTTCTTTAATTTGTCTCTTTATCTGAGCCACATATTTGCTAGAAAATGAAAAAAAAAGTGCATTCATGTATAAATTCCTCTCATATCTCTACATTGACATCCTGTCTGCTGATGAACAGAGGTTCCTGCAACCAGATTCAATTCAAACCAAAACTGATTGTTTCCTCTCTTGCCAGAGGTTGAGGAGCACTGTCCCAATGTGCTCCCAACCTCTGACAACAGGACAGTGGCTTTCTAATGTCGCTAAATCAGGCTCTCAGCCAGGGAAGGCTCATGAACACTTTGATGTACTGCGCATCATCTGCCAGCCTTACATCCCTTCAGTCAAAGCATTTCCTTGGGAAATGATTTTTTGAAACTGAATGATAGCTTACACTTCATTTTATTTCTGTATATCTACAGAAGTAGTGCTGCAATTGCATTTTCATGCCTCAGCATGCATGCCTTAATCGACTTAACCTGGTGAAAGTACACCAAAATCAAAAGATTCAGAGGTTGAGTAGTCAAATGGAGCAATTATGGGAATTTTTAGTTACTTCAGGTGTAGATACTGTAGCACTGAGCAGATGACATTGCAAGTTAGGTCTGCATACAGATCTGTGTGTCTGGGACCACGAGCTCAAGAGTAGAGATCGTAGCACAGACACTGAATTTTTTTTCTAAACTGCTGCAGAAAATCTTTGCAAGACACCTGTGACCTTTTTATTTACTGACAGCTTTAATTTAAATTTTTTGAAGGACAAAGGTGAACATTTACTGAACTCAGATGAAACCAGATATAAATTACCATCCATGGAAGCTTGTCCACTGCCTCTCTCAAATTTAGCCAATAGAAAATGTTTCTCTATCAGGATCTTGTTTTAAAAATATCTTTTCCCAAATCACAACCACCTCATCTGTATGTTCATTTTAAAAGTACATGTATTTAAAATACTATATTTTCCACATTTTTAACCCCAGTTATTGTTTAAAGCATTGAAAATATCTTTCATTTCTGAACATGTCACATACGTTGCAGTTCAATGGACAAGTTTTGGAGTTGATGCCTGCAACCCTAGCTCTCAGAAGGCTGTCTGAGGTCCATTTGTTTCATTTATTCAAGTAAGAACTCTGAAATACTGGGGAGTGGATAAAGGTGTGGAATATAAAAGCAAGGACAGCACAGTAAGGAAATATTAGATGTATCAATGTGTTTTAATCCTAAATATTAGCCAATTAGCTTGTGCTGCTCAAGTATCAATTTATGTAGCTGAAAATCTTAGAAACACTCCCATATTATCATCTTCTTTTTTCTCTAAAAAATAAAGTTAAATGAATTTTAATAGCAACAGTTTTATCTCAAGGGATAGCTTCCTCTGAAAAATATAAACTACTTTGCAGAAAAATTTTCACAACGTACCATCTCTGGAACTTAATAAGATATTCAAGAGACTAATCAAATTACTATGTAGGAAAGCCACTGCTGGTATCATGTTCTTTCAGTCTGGTAGATTTTGGAATGTTCAGAAATTTGAAAATTAGCTTACTTTTTCCTTTATTTTTCAGATCACTACATTTAGGAAAATTAAAGTCTTGATCAACCCTTTCATGTTCATGAGTGATGTCTTGATAGCATTTAAAAGTAAAATTTTAGTTGTTATTTTTATTTTAAAATACTTTCCCTGTTAACTCTTTAGAAAATATTTATTTTCTGCCTTATGAACACACACTTGAAGGTTGAAGCACAAATAAACCCAATCAGGGTTGAAATCCCTCCATCACTCTCTCATCACTCCTGACATTAAGAAAGTGACAAAAAGGCAAATGTTAATAATGTAATGTCAGCCTGGATATTTGTCACTAATGTTGAATGTCCTTGCCCTTGTGTGTACTTTTATCAGTGCCCTTACATTACTTTAAATCATTCTCTAGGAGAAAAAAAACAAACAAACTATAAGAGAAAAACAGCACAATGTCAGCAAACAGTGTAATTGTTTGAGTTCTTTGTGAGGACTCTGAGGACCTCTTCAGATCTTTAATCTAGCTCCAAGGTTGCAGTCATCTATCCTTGATAAACCCCTCCCTAAAGCTGGACTGTTCCTTGATGGAGATGACACAAAAAGGACATCACCAAAGGAAAAAACTAGGGAATTTATGACTTATGTGTTTTTCTAGAAACCATCAGAGATACTGGACATTTTCACTGGAAAGGCCCATGTCTCCTATCAATTTTTGTGCAGGCCAGAGGGGCTGGTCCAACAGCGTTCAGTGCACTCCCACTGATGGCTTATTTTCATTTACTGTTTAAAATTTCACCACCAAGTTCACAAAAATAAAATATGACTAACAAGTGGGGACAAGTTCATCACATCACAGCAACTTGGTCAAATCGCTACACTAGTCATGTCACTTAACTAGTCAGCACAATTGCAGCTGTCATCAGAACTCAGGTTCCACCTACCAGAGGTGTCCCGGGGTGCCAAGAGCAGAGAGTAGGTTGTCAGTTCTCTGAGACACTGCTTCAGGTCTGTTCCTTGCCTCCCCTATCATGAGTCAGTTGTCTCACAGCCTATTCTCACTTCTGCATGCTTCTCAGTCCAGACAAAATCCACTGCCCAGAGTGGATGGGCAGCGGAGCTGACACACTTGCTGTAGGGTGGGATCCTTCAAGGAAATGTTCTGGCCTGTAGAAGGCCTTCATAAATTTTGGCCACTCCGATAGTGACCAAATTGACACTGGCCATATTTCTCTATTAAATGCCGTACAGGGGGTCAAGCAAGTTAGTCTCTTCTGCTGAGCCTGTTAGAGATGGTCCCAGAGAAAGGACACCACTGGAAGAGGGTATCCAGACATGCCCAGTACTCCCTCCATCCCATTAGCATTACAAAACCCGTGTCTACAGAGTTGTCTACAAAGCATTTGTGTTACAATACAAGCAGGCTCAGCGAAAAAGTTTTACACCAAGAGAAACTGTACTTGTGGAATTGGTAGTGCTACTGGAGACAAACTTAAGTTTTAGAGTGTGTTATAGAACTACCATACACTGTCTCATTGTCCTATCTTGGACTATGGTAGAGATTTAGGGTTTTGAGCTGCTACTGGCACTGCAGATTTGATGAGCTGGCCATGGGTTTTGTTTGTTTATCTGTTTGTTTCTGTGTGCTTGCACTGGTTGATAATTTTTATTTATTGTTTTTAATGCACTTCTCCAATCTGTCTCCGTCAGGTTAACAGAAATGATGCAGCTGTGGGGATCTCCCACCACAAGCGCCTGATGTGTTTATTGAGGGACACGGAAGGAGCTGGGGGGCTTCCACAAGTGTGGAAGGGCACAACATACTTTGTCCTGTGGAAGCAGCACTAATCAGTGCGGCTGAGGTTCTGATGTGAGTACTGATTCCTGTAGGTGCTTTTTTACTTCAGTGTAGTAAAACTAAAGGATAACTGAAAGATAGTTAAGAAGAATGAAAATAGAAAAAAAGAATGTGTCCTGGTCCCTTATTACTGGTAGAGAAAAATCCTAATCACTGTTACAATTCTGGAGTCAGAGACAGAAAGAGATGAATGGGGCCATTAGTATTTTCAAAAGAACTCACAGTTCCTGCAGCTATATGGCTGAGTAGGATGAATTTACTCAAATGTTTCAGTAATTTTTTACACAGGTATTTAGTCTTCTGAACCAGTCAGCTAAGTACTTCTGTTCACCAAGTTCTACAAATGAAAGAGGGGAAAGGAGTAAAATTGAACTGGCAAAACTTTTTGTTTGGTTAATCATTTTAAACTCCAAAGTTTCAGCCTCAGAATCTGTTCTCATTCTACTAATGTTTTATGATCTCAAGCCTTTGCTCAAGAGAATATTTTTTCTTTTTTTCATCTTACTTTAGGATTCACACTACAGCAAATCAATTTTCACATTAAAGGCGTATTAACCACCCCAGGCCCCATTCTCCTCCATGTTGCAATCACATGTTCTTTAAATTGTCCTGACCTGGAGACAAATTAATTTATTATTTGATTGTCAAGCATTTTTCTAATGCTGTATATTTGTTTTTGCTTCAGCAGCATATTTATGACAGGAAATCCTTCTGACTGTTTTCCTTCATGACTAGTAAAGCAGTTACAGGCAGCACCTCTGAGGGTTCATACCACATGTTTTCTGATTAGTTTGTGGAGGACAGCCTGGTTCATTACTTATGATTTTACTGTGATTTTTGTGTTTTAGACCTCTTTCTCATTTTATATGCTGGTTTTTTTTTTTAAATGATAGCTGTTAAAATGCCTTAAAATATACAAGCACTTAGTTTATTTCAAAGTCTTAAAATAATTGAAAAAAAATAAAAATCAAAGGATTTTCATTATGTAACTTCCTTAAAGTTCACTGAAATCATTGTAGATGACTAATGACTCCATCAATCTTCTTATTATGTCATATCTCTAGGATAAAATAGATGGTAATGGTACAGGCAAGCACCAGTATTCTGAGAGGTCCTAGTGAAACTTGCACTGATTACCATGTAAGTGTCTATCAACCTGTCAAAACTCATGAATCAAAAAGGTTTGCAAAACCATATCTGAGTAACTACAGGGGGGAAAAGGTGATAACTCTAGCAGAACTAGTTAAAGATGGCACTGGAATATCTCTGAGTATGAATAATTTATTTTTCCAGGCATGGGGATTTTAAACAACACAGTTTAGAGATTTACAATCCCTTTGCTGCCATGGAAACATCAAGTGATTAGTGTCCAAATGAAGTCTTCATCACAACAATGCTGTTAAGCAGATTTCACCTCAAAAAAATGCTAATTGTGTACACACTGTAAATATAAACAGTTTGGGAGAGGGATATGTATTACACCTTTCTTAGGTATAGAACAGGTTTCTGTCTTGGAGTAGTAACTCCTGAGGAATGAGGAACCCAGAAAAGCAAAATTTGGATCAGTATAGGAAGAGGTCTTCTATTTAGCTTTCTGGCTTACCCATTTGAAGAGCAGATACAAAGGCTATTGCATTGTAAATCATCTCTATGGCATTATAATAAGATGGACAAAATTTGCTCAGAAGAAAATATTTTCATGGATTTCTTCATGACTTTCTCCTACTCACAGTAAAAACAAACGATCTTCACCTTCCAAGAGCTGCCAGCAGAGTGAGTGTCTGGATTACTCCTGAGTCCATACTGAAGAATATAGTACATTGTGAAGATTTTCATCTGCTTTTGCAACTATACCAAGAAGTCTTTTTTTTTTTTTCCTTTTTTGATTGTTTAGTTGAAAGCACATCATGTCCCAACATCCTGTGGTGGGTTGAGGTAAGGCTCATGGGTCGAGGTAAGGACAGAGATCACTCAGCAGTTACTGTCACGGGCAACCCAGACTTGACTTGGGGAAAGCAATTAATTTTTTAGCAATCAAATCAGCATAGAAAAAATGAGAAGTAGAAACTAAATCATAAAACACCTTCCCCCAACTCCTCCCTTCTTTCTGGGCTTAACTTCATTCCCCTTTTTCTCTACCTTCTTTCCCCAGTAGTGCAGGAGGATGGGAAAGGGGGCTGTGGTCAGTTCATCACACATTGTCTCCTTCTGCTCTTCCTCCTTGGGGGGAGGACTCCTCACACTCCTCCCCGCTCCAGTGTGGGGTCCCTCCCATGGGAGCCTGCACTCCATGAATGTCTCCAACGTGAGTCCTACCCATGGGCTGCAGTTCTTCAATAATTCCCTTCCTTGGGGTGCAGTCCTTCAGGAACAGACTGTTCCAGTGTGGGTCACACAGAGGGTTACAAGTCCTGTCCAGCAAACCTGCTCCAGCATGGGTTCCTCTCTTGATGGGACCGCAGGTCCTGCCAGGAGCCTGCTCCAGCATGGAGGGTCACAGATTCCTTTGGGCACATCCGCTTGCTCTGGTGTCGGTCTTCCATGGGCTGCAGGTGAGTATCTGATCCACCATGGACCTCCATGGGCTGCAGGGGAACAGCCTGTCTCACCATGGTCTTCACCATGGGCTGGATTCTAGGTTTTGTGAAGTGGTTAGTGCAAGCTCTGCAAGAAAAAAAAATAGTGAAAGTAAAATTGGTATTATAAACTGTGAGACTTCACTCTCTTCATCATTGTTATCAGTTAATCCCATAAGAGTCTAAATCAGAGAGAACTGTTTTTCTCCTTATTTTTACATTTTTATTTAATCATGAAGCAAAAAAATCAGTGTTATTCCATTAATACTTTGTTTCCACAGAAACATTCAAGAAAACTAAACTGAATTACCTAATTATTTAAATTTAATGCATGCAGAACAACTTGCCCTAGACCGCAGTGCAGCAATGTTCAGAAACAGCTTTCATTTATGAAAATTTAATTTGTTTCTGAACAATTCAGACTATTTCATCTTGAGTGAAATTTTCTGAGCAGAAGTCTAACATGGTTTAACATGTGCCTCATATTCATACCTTTGGGTAAATGGACTTCTCTTTCTTAAAGAAGTCCTGAGAAATTAGATCTTCACAGAAAAGTTTAGATTACTTCTGTGTCATAACAGAACTTCATACCACATTCTTGATTTTAATATATCCTCTGAGTGATATATTTTAATATATAGTTCAACAAGAGAAACACTACTAAAAATTATAGAACCATAGAATCAGCTGGGTTTGAAGGGACCTCTGAGATCATTAAGTCCAACCCTTGATCCAACACTGCCATGATTACTAGACCATGGCACTAAGTGCCACATCCTGTCTCATCTTAAAAACCTCCAGGGACGGAGAATCCACCACTTCCCTGGGCAGTCCACTCCAATGCCTGATTATCCTCTCTGTAAAGAATTTCTTCCTAATATCTAACCTAAACCTCCCCTGGCACAGCTTAAGACCATGCCCTCTTGTCTTACTGACAGCTGCCTGGGAGAAGAGACCAAGCCCCACCTGGCTACAACCTCCTTTCAGGTAGTTGTAGAGAGTGATGAGGTCTCTCCTGAGCCTCCTCTTCTCCAGGCTGAACAACCCCAGCTCCCTCAACCTCTCCTCGTAGGACTTGTACTTGAGTCCCTTCACTAGCCTTGTTGCTCTTCTCTGGACCTGCTCCAGCACACTTACCCAACATCATTGGGTTAAAAATTCATGGAAAAAAATAATCTCACTAATACTACATGGGCAACATTTTTTACGAAACACTTAGGAGATGAAACATAAAACTTTATAGTTAAGGATTTACTTTACAATTTCTGAATCAGGTAAAGTAGCATTAGATCTTCACTGGGAGATTTCTCTTGAATTTTTAGCATTTCATGAGCCATATAAAAAGCAAACTGAATAACTTTATAAGGATTGGTAATAACAATGATAGATTTTTATGTGCCTCTTGCAGCAGGATGATGGTCACATTTCTAAAGCCATATGAAAAATTTAACTACTTGTGAGACACTAAGTGAGAAAATGGAAATGGAATAGGACGGATAGGAAGAAATGATAGTCAAAACCATGACTACTTGTGCTAGAAAGTATTAGGAACTGAAGAGCACTCAGAAGGCCTTGCATTGCACAGGTCCTATAACTCAGCAATCTTTTAATTTCTCTCCTCCCCGTAACGAATATTTTGTTTGGAAACTACAGAGAGATTTTAAAGCAAGATGATGATATTTTCTTTTTGAAGAATTCTTTTTTCTTAATGACTATTTGTTGAACATACAAGGGGGGGTGTCATTATTTGAACTCTTCATGTTAAAACATTTGAAAATTATGAAGACAGTCTTAATGAAAACAAGTTTTCTGCACAACTTATTACATAGCAACAAAACAATTTCTTAGGAATGTATTATGAAAACTGCATGAAAAGAAACTATTCTCCAAAGTCTTGGGGCCCATTTTGAAGGCAGCAGGACACAATTCTCTGAAAATCTTACGGTCTAATTTTTTTTATGTGAAAGGAGGAAGAGATGAAGAGGTACTTCCTTCTTTGACAGCAATTAAAGGTTAGGGCAGGATGCCTGGATTCTCGTTTTAAACAAAGAGCTGCTCAGGTGTGTGAACATAATATATGGCATGTGAAACTATTTATCCTTCAAACAATACAATCTATTAAATGAAATAACTGTATGGGCTGAAGGTAAAGAAAGATTTCTAGCTGATTTCTGACTGACCCTTACATCTAACTGCATATCAGTAACCTACTGATAAAAGGGCTCTCTCTGCACCCTCTGGAGTCCCTCCTTGCCAGTTACTGGACACATTCTGACACACTGTCTTTACCTATGACATAGAGGCACAGCTTCAGGGTGTGTACATTAAGATGCCTACTAGTATCATGGGTATGTTCATGTTGTAAAGCGTAAATGAGACACAATTTGATCCTCCTTTACAATGACACACAAGTTGATTCCAGACAAATTTCTGATCCACCAAACCACTAGTGTTTTACACAAGAATGGAAAACAATGGGAATGGGTGGGGTTTCACCTATGATTTATGTAGATATGTATTTTCACATCCATTATCCAACATCTGTTTTAACAGAGAACACTTTACTTATTAAGGTGTAAAGTGAATGGGCGATTGTCTACATTTGCCACTGGAGATTTTCCCAGTGTTGGGAAAATCATAAAGCTGAAGCATAGATTTTTTATCTGATTTAAGAAAGGCAAGAGTTGCTACTTCTCTGTCAACTGCTGACATGAAAAGTCAAAATGAAGCTTTGAACATGGTAGAACTTCTGGTTTATTTGAAAAAGAGTGTTCACAGCTGTCGATATTCTGCAATACAATGATCAGTAAGGTGCTTATTGCCTGTGTGATGGTGTGCTCCTTTCACCCCCAACCTGACCTTCATTTCCCATATCTCTGCTCAAGTGATAACCACCAATGATGGCTGGAATGGATGCCTCTGGTTATGTTGGTGGCATCTGACTCAGTGGATCCATGAGAGATCTTATCCATAAATACTGGACAGCTGTCACTGCCAGAATGGAAACTTTGGACAAAGTTTGTCAGGAAGGCCCTCCTGTTGAATCACAAGGTTCAGAATGGACTCCCTTTCTGCCTCAATCCCTTCTCAAGGAGGAGTCCAGGTATGCTTGGATCCAGTCTTAGTCCCAGACTTGGACAACTGTTTATGTCTAAGGGATTACATTGATGTAGTTAATCGTTTATACTACTTTGTCCTACAGGGTTAAGGACAGCAAACTAAACATATTTATATAGGTAAATAAACTTTGTATTTCAATTGATGATGGTAGTGACAATTATTAGACTGAAGAACTTCAGAATTATCTACTACACAGTATAGACAGTTATAGGTGATATTAGATGGTACTATTTATTAAAAGCATAGTTTCAAACCTAGATTCATAATTGTTAAATAGAGATTGATGTTACTGACCAATGCTGATGACTATAGGTAAATCTTTTCTGCTAATTCTCAAGGAGTAATCTTGAGGAGTGTCCCCACTCAAGGAAGGAATCTCGATACACTCTCCTGGAAGTGATGTGCTAGAAATCCCTACTAGTAAAAAGTGGCACTGAGCTTTAATATTATTAAGTGGTTGACTGTCAGTCATATGTTGCTAGGATAGCTGTGCTAGCTCGTAGAACATAATTTATCTTTAAATTAGTTATCAGTGCTATCACTTATCGGTTCCTCTATCAGGAAGCATCTGTCCTTCACAACCCTGCCAGCACAAGTTTCTGTCAGGAAACACATGTTCTTCACATCCTTGTGATGTTTAATTTTGGTATTCTTGAGTCAGGCTGGTCTCAGCATTCTCTAACATGAAAAGCAGCATGACCTTTCCCTCCATCACTGATACTCTGAGCAAGTAAGGTGAAGTTCGAGCTGTTCCACCCCCACTTAGTGTGTCCTGCTGCAACAGTCCGGGGCCCATTGAACCCTGCTGCACAGGAGCAGGCAGCACATCTGGATCTCCCCTAGAGCAGGGATGCCTCTCAACGCTACTCCTCCAGTCTGAGCAATTCCTTGTCACAATCGATTCTGGGTAAGTGATTAAGAGCAGGTTTAACTTTGAAATCTTAGCTAAGTGATATAAAGGATTGATTGTGAACATATAATTCTTTAGACATAAATGAACCAATTTTGTGGCTAAGTTTGTATCCAGTTGCATCTAAACTCCTCTCTGAGAAGCAGTTTAGAATGCAGAGAGTTCCTTTCTGAACCTCATGACTCAATGGGAGGGTCTACCTGACAATTTTATCTGATCTATGAAGTAAATAAAGTGTACCTTGTCATCAAATCTTGTTAAACCACTGTTGCATTTGCTATCAAATTTTGTAAAAACGTTGTTTTTATATCAAAAAGCATATTGCTACTTCTCTGTTAGGAATGAAGTGCTTCAGTGCATTTGCAACACCCTGGGACCAAATCAGCCTGGCCCTGGAGAGACCAAAGCAAAATAACTTGGCTCACAATGTTTGTGATCATGCAATATCTAACCTCTAGTTTTCCAAGGTTCTTGTTACTACTAAAAAATAAATAAGAGAAATTTAATAAAGCAGGATTCTGAGCTGAGTAGAATCCCATGTCCTATACAAGATAAAAAGAAGAAAATAAGCAAATTGAATATAAAATTATCCTGTAGTGAGACATAAAATTTTCCTGTGCACAAGCTTGAAGTCCTTACTTATCTCCTAATAGCATCTGTGGATGTGGGCTCACATGTGGAAGCTGGAAGGCAAAAGTGGTTTATGTCCACAATTTCTACTTCTCTGGGATGGCTGGTTACACCATACATCTGTTCCTGCAGGAGGTTGTAATGTAAACCAGCAGTGGTTTTGGTTTGTTTTGCTTCAATGACTGTGACACTGGACAGCTCTGGAGCTGACAAACCTTCTGTTGACCCATGGCAGTATTAAGGTGGCAGGTCTCAGACAGGGGCTGTGTAGGCAGGTTGAACAAATTAGCCCATCACCTGGTCCAGTTTAATCCACACTATATTCAAGGAGATACAATAGAATCACTCAACACTGCTTCCTGAGTTGCAAAAAGTCATGTTGACTTTAGCAAAACTTTGCAGGCAAGGCCCTTATCATGTTCATCAGAAATAGGTTGAATCTGCACACTGAAGCTTAGGATGTTTGAAAAAATATGAATGTTATCACTGACAGAGACCGAAGGAAAACTGAGAGTTGAAATTGTGTGCTGACAGACAGCAACTAGCTGAAAATGGAACTTTTTTGCTTCACTTCATTTATTCTCACAATACAGATCATACATTTTTCATGAGAAGCAAGTGCCTATGCAGATAAATGTCTGCTGGGAGTCCAACTAGGATAAAAGTACCCTCTTCGAACTCATATGCGAGTAACCTTTTGAAGCTACTGACTATAATACAATATTGTAATGGTTTGGAAGTTATATATGAATTCTGAGTCCTGCTTCTCTAAAGATACACCAACCTATTGACTCAAATGGGAAAACAGATCAAGAACAGAGAAAGGCATTTCTCATTTAATCTGATCCTTTGACTGATACTTTCAAAAAAATTACAGTAAACTTCACTGTTTAGCATATTTTACTGGTTTTGTGTTTGCATTTCCTATTTCTACAATAGAACAATGAAGAGTAAAGTAAGTGGCTTTAAATGTCAAGGGTAAGCTCAAAAGCTTTATTTACTTCTGTTCATCATGTCAATCTTCTGTCCATTTCTTTGAAAATATATCCCATGTTCACACAGAAATGGTTGCAATTTTCAGTGTAGTACAGAGTATTCATATCACTTATGAGCCACAAGCACAGGTGACAGAAACTGTCAGCCTACAAACAAAGAACACAACAAAATCCACTATGAATTGAAATAATTTAATAAATCTACTTAAAGTTTAAAACAATGTTCATAAACATTCCATTATATCTTGACAGCTGTTTCTCAAAGGGAAGGGATAAAGCTTGTTTACAAAATACTCCCACAATTCTGAGAAAAATTGCCAGCTCCTCCTGTGCTCCTCACTATAGAGACAGGCACTGTGCCACCGTAGACTTAAAGTGCATCATTTTCCAGGTTTGAATGCACAAAATCCATTTCCAAGACAGGTCAATTTATTGTTGGAAAAATCTTTTGGGGAAAGAGGAAGGGAATAGGGATTAGAAGTTTATTTGCTTGATCCTGATATTGATCACAGTGATTGTCAACATAATTTAGGGAACCCTAATACAATATTTGAATCTTCCCTTACACTCAATCACCATCAGTCTTGCAATATTTCCTTCCAACAGTGCTTATATTGGTGATCAAAATGGCTCTAAAAATCAGCCCATGAAGAAGGTCACTGAATTCAGTGGCAGGATTTCACTGCAGTAGTAGCCTAGACACCAAATGGATTCCTTTATCCTTCCCTAGTATTCCAGATTTTTCTTCTTATTATGTTTTTCCCCTTGTTATGCTTTTTCCCAGTATGAGGATGGTATAAATGCAGGACAGAATAAGATTAATAAGATTGTTGTTCTTAACTAATCATATTTTAAGATTATTTGTGCAAGGATACATAATCAGAGGGAAAATAAGAGAAGCATTAAAACCTTCCAGGACTATTAGTTATTACAGCAGACTGAAATCACTAATTTTCAAAATGACTTCTAGAGCATGGAAGAAGCAAAACAAAACAGAAAGAAAACAGTTTACAGAACCTGTGTAATATGTGAATGAGTGCGGTAATTCTCCAAGAGTTTCAGAATCATATAATGGGTTGGCTTGGAAGGAACCTTAAAGATCATCTAGTTTCAACCCCTCTGCCATGGGCAGGGACAGCATCACTAGACCAGGTTGCTCAAAGCCCCATCCAACCTGTACTTGAAAACTTCCAGGATGGGGCATCCAAAACTTCTCTGGGGAACCTGTTCCACTGCTACAGTAGCGTCTGAGTAAAGAATTTCTTCCTAAATCTAACCTAAATATCTTCTCTTTTAGTTTAAAACCATTCCCCCTTGTCCTATCTGCCTGTAAAACAGTCTGCCTCCAGCTTTTTTGTAGGCTCCATCTAAGTACTGAAAGGTTGCAATAAGGTCTTCTCCTCTTCTCCAGGCTGAACAACCCCAACTCTCTAAGCCTTTCATCATAGGAGAGGGTAGTTCCAGAAAACTTGCTATTCAGTGGGTATCACCATGATTATTCCTCTTAGACAAAGTTTTGCCTTCACTTTATTCTTTGACCATAAAAGGAGGTAATGTGCATTGCATTGGTATTTATTTGCTATGGCTCATGGAAACTTTTGTAGGAGATACAACAAATCAGCACTCCAAGAAAATTCATACATTCAGTGTCCAAATGATACACATTCACTTAATGCAAAATAAGATCAAGAAAAAGAATGTAATTTTTAGATTTTAGTTTTGCCTCTTTTTGACTGTAGAGTTTTAAAATCTGCTTCTTGAAATAATAGGAGAGCAGTTCCAAAATGATGAGAATTTTGCTATTTCATCTGAATGTTATGAAAATGTTTGTCCATAGGAATACTCCCAGCTCCAGGACTCCCAAAAGCTCCATGGAGCATTTACTTTGTCAAGATTCAGAGAGGGCTGAAACTCAGTGCTGCGATAGCTCTGATTTATAAAATGATGGGATTCAAAATAAGTCCAGGCATGCTCAGAATGTGGGTGCTGTGAAGCCACTTGTCAGAAATATGCCAGGTGACCAGAGGGTCAGGAGAGACCTTTCTGCACCATACAGTAACATGATGGCAGCTGAAAAATGCCTTGGCAGTAGTGCCACTGGCTGGTTGAACTTTCCTTGGATACAGTCACCTTTTTTTCATCAGGAAAGTTTGTCTAGGAGGAATGGGAACTTTAACAATTTGGGATTCCTGAGCATCCTGTAGTATCAGTGGGACAGTGTCCCTGACTAAGCTCAGAATATCAAGGAACTGATACCAAGAAATCACAAAGCAATATCCCCAGTGTGTGCCCACAAGGTCCAGTGTATTCTGTGCATGTTTAAATAATTTGTGCAGCATATGCATGGTTAGGCAAACACATTTAGATGCCCAGGACTCAATGCATATCTGCCATAAGGCATATACTCACCTAATTCTATCAGAGAGATCCATAAATAGGAACATCCTACATTTAAGTTTCTAATTTGTATATCGTCATGTTTAGGGTACTATATGTGTGTGTGTGTGTGTGTGTGCATGTATATATGTGCACATATGTATACATATATGGTATAGGTATAGGCCTTGTTGGTACAGAACCTGGGATGTTTTGCACAAAAGCCTTGTTCCCTAGTAGTTGCCCATGTCCCTGAGCCCACTGATCCTGTAACAAGCTGAATGATTTCACCCAGGAAAGCAGGGCAGATTGATGAAGTAGGTTGTTATACAGCTAAAGATAATGCAGGAGAAATAATATTAGCCTAAACTCAACCTTCATGTCCAAGCAATTCTTTGGACCATCTGTGAGTCAAGATTTCATTCAGATCTGATTATTTTAAAATAATAATCAGGTCTCTACTAGATGTGATTGAGCCGGAGTCATAAATTGTTCTGTGTTTCTTCAGCTAAAATTGACCTGCTTTGGTCTACTTTATTTGTGTCATCTTTTGTAATTCGAAGCACTTTACCTACAGGCTCCATGCTCTGTGAAACCTTCTGTGTCTGGACCCCGGTAATTCTTTTTCCAGCATCTCTTAATGCATATTTCTTGCCAGGGCGCTTTATTGCAAGATGTCTGGGAATAATTGGGTACAAAATAATATCATATCAGTTCCATAGAAAAGTCTGTGCAAAAGCATAAGACATTTGTTGCAGTATTTAAATTATCAAAATTATTGAATTAATAAATCACTGGTGATGTAGAAAGACCAAAAAAAGACTATGATCCACTTGAAACTTCTCCTTTTTTCTCCCCACTGTTTTGAGATCAATATCTTTTCCCTCTTCTGAGCTGTTCTTTCATTCAGGACTGACTAAACACAGTATGATTAGCTCCTTTCAGCTCAGAGGTTACGTATTTTGCATCCTTACGGAGGAAAAAAAATAATAAGCCACTCAGACTTTCCAATATTAGCCAGAGAGCACAGAACATGGTTTGCAAATGCTACTGAGATTGAAACAGAATGTTCGTTCCAAATGCTCATTTTGGCTTTGCAATTAGCAGATGATTTTTTAGTTATGCTATTTAGTGACATAAGTTTTTTTACCAGATCTTTTTCCAAGACCTTCTTTTGTTTTAACACATTGGTTTTAAAGGATACAAGACTTTCTTCCTCTGACTGAAGTTTAAAATGAACTGCATGTGTATTATGGTCAAGATGTTTACAAATTACCAGTGGAATTCTATGCTTAACCATTTTTACCTTGCTTTCTTTCAAGATTTCTATAGGAAATATCAGTGATTGAGTTTTAATAGCACATTCAATCACCTCATAGCTATTACAAACACAAATACTATGCCTCTTGTATCAGACATGGAGTCTGACACTGAGGCATTTAGCTTCAGACTGAGTTTTTTTCTTCTTTCTGTTTTCACACTTGTTTGCTAAATAGCAGAATTAGACCATGAGCCTTTATTGCATTGGACATAATCCCTATAATAAATATTCAAAGTATTGTGGACTTAAACAGAAACTTTCTTTAAAGTTCCAGATCTAAATAAAACTGAGTAATGAGAGAATGCAAATGTTCTTTCTTAATTTTAACTGAGACCAATTAATCAGCAGTTAATCAAGATGAAGAGTAATTGCAGTGGCTCAGGTTGGGAAAAAGGCCAGTTTCATTTTAGGGGATTTTTTTTTAAAATTTTTTTTTCCCCAAATGACTTCCTAATCTGAGTATTGTGGCTCCCTGACTATTTCTGGTAGAACAGGGTGGTGCTCTTAATGATGCTTCAAGGTAGAGCTTATATTACTAATATATGTGTATCACCTTTTCCCACCACTGAATATGTTCTGCTCTGGACTGAAAACCACCAATAAAAGTATAATCACTAGAGTTGAAGACTGGTTCAGTCTTCCACTCCTGGGAATAGAGAGGTTAAAGGCATGACAGAATCACATACCGTTCCCATGGAAACTTTTTTTTGCATTGATGCTTCCAGGCAAATGACAATACTGGTGAATATTTAAAGATCAGGATTTCAAATGTCTGTTTGAAATATTTTCCGAATCTTGTTGTTGTCTCAGAGAGAAAAATAACAATAATAAAATATTGATATTAATAATAATAATAATTTTCTGATTCCTGCACATTGTCTTCAGTTCAATTTTTAAGCGACTTGACATTGGTTTAACTGAATGTCTGGATTAATTTTGAACTGGGCACTATAATTGCATCTGATCTGGTAAAGGCTAGAAGGGTGGTTTTTCAGGAGTAGTTTTGTTTTGTTTTGTTTCACTTCCGGTATTTATTTTAAAATCACTGAACTGTTGCTTTATATCTGGGGACTGAAGCTTGCCATAGATTATTCTGCTAGCCTTCATCAGCCTGCCACAGAGAAAGAGGGGTGTTATTTCCTCCTAAGGTGTGTGTTCCAACACGTGGCATTAGATAACCCCTCCTTGCGTCCATCCTCACAAGTGTTCAGGTGCTGCCCACTAGGATTTATACTGCAGTGATCTCCTGGGGAAAGCTGGAATCTGCTTCTAGGCACTGAGGCTGGAGCATGGAGGGAGCAGAACTTTCTCCGGCACTGAAGCATCATCTATTCACCTGCAGGTCACTGGCTGAAAATCCCTTACAGTCTGCCCCTAAAGAGCAGCCTCAGGTTTTGCAGGAGGGATAAAGAGACGTGTTTCTGTCCCGTTTTCTTAGAAATCCTACAAAATTGGACAAGGGCCCTACACCCTTGGAGGCCAGTGGAAAAAACTTAATCATTCCCCATGTTTTGGGGCAGTCCTGCAGCTCAGCCTGGGGTGAGCACCAAGTGCAGAGCCCTTCCTGCAGCTCTTCATGCTGATGGCACACACAAGGGGCACTACACCAGCAGCATTTTTTCTTGGCCTGTTCTTTACTGAGTTAATCCTTTTTATCTTTTGTGCTGCTTACTTACTAGCCTTATTAGAGAAACTTCACTGATGTGTTACCTGTCTTCCTTGAATATTACAAATTCCTTTTCAGTTCATAAGTTACTCTCCTCCAAGAGTATAAACAACCACTTTTCTCCAACAATGCTGAATGCTGCACTGAAAAAAAACCAAAAACCTTATAGTTTTTCCTCTTTTAAAAATATTGCAAAATACAGAAAGATAAGCAAATCAAAAAGAGCAATACTTAAGAAATTAAAATATTCATTAAAGCAAAGAATGGAAAGAAAAGCAGAGCTAAATTTTAAGGAACAGGGAGTTACACAACTCTGGGGCTCCTCCAGTAAAAAGTTTGTCACCCAGGGACTTGAACCTGATGCCAAAATCCTCGCAGCCAAGCAAATAGCTACAGCCAAGGTCTAAAAAGTAAACAGTGCTAGTTCTCACTGAAAATTTGTAGCAGCAATGAAAATGACAGAAAGAATTTTGTACTGTTTTTCAAAAAAAAAAAAAAGAAAATATATAGTATTTTATTGAATATATCTTTTTTGTTCTCCCAGTGCTGTTCTTAATTGGTGATTCCAAGCGGCAGAGAAATGAACATTACCAGCTGAAATGGCATCTGTGAAACATAATGTCTGGCACAGTGGGCAGATAAAAATGTGTCTTGTCAAACCTCGTGGTTGCTTCTAACACTGCTTAAGAAAGGGCTGTGGGGAGACAACAGCATAGTAAGGAGGTAGTTCTGAAGAGTGCTCTCAGTTACATATCCTAAATGGGATAATTCACTCCACCGTCTTCCTTTTCTGAGTCCAAGTGATTTCCCCTGTAAATATAGAAAAGAGAAAAGAGTTATTCATATAGATAGAGAGCATGTTGATCCTTCTGGGAAATAATGTGATTACTAGACAGGTTTTGCTTAACATTGAACCAAAACCTGTGCTATCAAAGGACCAGAAACTGCTAATTATTGCTAAGTTTTCTGAAATTGTTTCACAAATGAAAAGTAAGTGCTGAAGTGATGAAGGGCTAAAGTGGTATGAGAAGGAACATGGTACTGTGCTGTATCATCACTGGAGCATACCAGCAAGCTTCCAAATATTTTGACCAAGCATACATACAAATGTGTCTGTTTGAAATCACTGCATTAATGGAGCCCCTGGGCAAAGGTGACAGGTAATACTGAAGCAAAAATACTAATTAGTAATACTTTTATGCAGTAAACAAATACATATAAAACATTGTTATTTTTTCCAGTCCCAAAGCCACTCTTTTGCATTCTAACAATGGCAAAGTCACCTTTTTGGTACATCTAACTTGAAAAGGGGTAATAATATAGTATTTATGGTAGGTAGATTAGATGCCAAGGCCATTGTTTCCAACAGACATTCCATAGTCTCACATGGTATGGCATTTTTGTTTTAAAACACCCTTGTCACCCCGGACTAGGATTAAATCTATCTGAGCTCTGGATGTTGTGTCACCTGTTCTGCACGAAATGGGTGATGAGGAAGAGAAACAGAAACTCAATAACTGACACACAGGAATGAAAGCTTTCTCTACTTTGAATTAGAATCATAATGAAGCTAAGAAGATTTAAACCAAATATTATCATCTGAATTTTAACACTTTCACAAAATACTAAATAAACACTAACATATGCTATTTTTTGGAATCACAGTTATTTAAAACTCCTGTCTTTGTAGTAATTTTATTTCAGGAATTTCATGAGATTTCCTGTACTGTACAAGGAGTTGATTTTACATTCTCTTTTTTACACAAATGTTCTGCTAAGAGCTTGCCTGCATAAAGAAAAAATTTAAATCTGAATAAAGTAGTGAAGTTTAGTACTATTGAATAAAATTTCTCCTCTTTAAACAAAGACCATCACGACCCAACCTTCCCCCAAAACAAAAACTTTCCCACACTATGACTAAATTATTCTATTAAAATAACCTTCACTGAGTAAAAATGAAACACAAGTTTCTATTTCTGAAGGTTTGTGGGATTTTTTAATCACTTTTCAAATTCTTGCAAACTTCTTTGTTAGAGTTTGGGCAGAAAGCAATCAAGGAAAGCTGAAATTATGAGAGGTTGGCCTCACTCCAGCTGAGTGGACAATTGCATCAGCAGAGCAACTTTTCCCAGTTGAAGAAAAAGATGAGAGCTTGGTCAAGCAGGAAGAAGAGGAAGACATCACAAACCCAAAATGTTAATTCCAAACCCACTGATATATCTCTGATTCCACAGAAGGTGAGGAGAGGGGAATGTCATCCAAGGGCATCTTGAAAATTATCACAGAAAGGGAATGAAAGTAAAAAGGTGACTGCTACTCCTGCCTGTGCCATGAAGCCATGCACCCTCACACACACAAAGAGGGCACCTGTTGAATGAAACCATAATGGAAGAGGTTACAGCAAGGGTGGGTTACAGGGTGATAACAAGATATAACTTCCTTTCTGTAGAAGACTGGCCTCTGATCTTGCAATTATAATGTAAGTTCCAGATCTTATTCAGGATATATGCCTATAAAAGTAGTCACAGAGAATGAGAGGGACCTTATAGTATCTGCCCTGTCATTTGAACCTGGTGCTAAAACAGGGAACTGATAATCACAGGTGGGTTTCTAGGTGGACCATACATCTGATATATTACTACAATTATTAGGCTTCTAAATAAATAAGAAAGTAGGTGCTGATCACTACAGAAGCCTGTGGTTGTCTTTCAGTTACAAACAGTCATTATTTATTTAGCATTTCTGGTATTAAATGTTTAGATGTGTCTCTTTTCTTATAGCAAATATGTGAATTTTCAGAAGTTTTCTCTTGTACCCAAGCAAAGGAAACTGAGGGTGCAGAGTCCTTGTCTTATTCCATGTCCTCCAGGAAAGTAAACAAGCTTATAAGTTTCTCAGGTTGAATAAGGAATATCTCTCAGCACAAAGGTTCCTGTGATTCTCTTCTAGAGAATATGGATGATGAAGGTTTTTCCCTTTCTCTTTAAGCAGGCAGACCTGATTCCGTAGAATTTTTTTGAATTATGGGAATATGGGCAACATACAGCTGTTGGCAGTAGTCAGGCTGTAAGGACAATTCATTCTGGTTCATTTATAATGTTACATGGGGAATTAAATGGACTCCCTGACATTCCTGGAAGTAGCTGGAGAGCTGGCAGAGACAGTATGGGCTTGCCAGGGTGCAGGTGTGGGTATGCGCACAAGTATAGAAGTGGCACAAGTCCCAGTGCTCTCCCTGTATAAGGACATGGTGCCTGGCAGGGAAACTCATTTTTGTGGAGCTCTCCTTGTCCACAGATGAGCAATTTCTGCACCCAAAGGGAGCAGCAACATCAGTGCTATAACACACACTGCCACAGAAATCTCCTTGAGAGAGGTGTGAACATGGGCCGAATGCACTCGTTACAGCAGTGGAAAGAGAGCCAGTTAGAGGGAACAAAAAAGGTAAACTTAACATCCCTGAGGCCTAAAGGTCAGCAACTAAGATGCCCACAGGTTTTCACTGAATGCTACAGTTCCATTTCACTCTTAGGATACCCTTGGGATTACAGGAACTGATACTGCTTCCTGCATCTAAAATGGAAAACCTCAGTCCTGATCAGGTGCTCAGATCTGCCATCAGACCCTGTCCTGTATCCTGGTTGGGAAAAGAATCCAGCTCAAATCAAGCACCTGAGTGGTGCAGTCCTGGGAGGCTCAAAGGCTGCAGTACAGTTCATCTGCTGTCTCACTATTGCAGATACTGTGTTCTAACTCCTTTCTACAATTTGATACCAGTCAGGAAGAAGAAGTAAAGTAATTAATGCTTTACCCAGATCAACATTTGGGTTTTTCTCATTAGCCTTCACCAGACAGCAAATTATGAAACAGAAGTTTCAGAGAAAGCTTTTGATGCCTATTAGCAAACCCCACAGCAGCATGCCTGAATCAGAGGACAATGTCCTGCCATGTTAACATCTGTGCAAAAACCAGTCCCTTCCACTCACTTCAGTGGGGACAGTTTTCCCAATGAGATTTTCTTTGGGCTGCAGCATGGATTGTGTTCTATTTATCTGAAAGTACATGACAGTCCCTACAGAGGCAGTGGGGCTATTATTAGCTTTCCGTGTCAATATACGTGTAATTCTAAAAGAATAATAATATTAATCTGATGATGTCAGTAAATCTGATGGCATTAGTAGGACCTAATTTCCAAATTCAGCTTCCTCCTAGCAGAGACTGCTTGAAATAACTCATACCATTTTTATCTTTTCTATTCACCTCTCTTGCCATATATGCATCTGTAACCTCCTCTTCTTTGCAAAAGGCAAACGAGCTCCATGCAAACAAACACTTCGCAACCTTCCAGACTGTTAACATCCCCGATGATTTTCAATCTCTCTGAAGCATGCACATAAAACACTAGAAAGGAAAAGCAACAAGCTCACACATACCTAGTACCCAACACTGTTAAATACCCTTTGCACATCACCTGAGCTACAGGAACTTTCAGGTTCCTCCAGTATCTCAAAGACTTCCTCAAACAAAGCTCTGCATGGAGAGACCTTGGTCTGGGTCATGTTCACCTCTGTAGATGACTGTTCTAGAAAATACCCACTCAAAGGTCTGACTATAAAAAAACATCATGCAATAATATAGTCACAGTTGTCAGCCTGTTTCTGTGACATTAATGATGCTTCTGTTCCGCTGACATTAAACTTCTGCATTTCTTGTCAGCCATTTCAGTGAAAAGACACCTGCATAACACCCAGTCATTATGTTCTAAAAGAATTGTTTTCATTTTAAGACAGAATCCTGACATCCTACCTCAAGGCTAGGGAAGTTTTTCTGAAGCAAAACAGTACATTACAGTCCAAAAAGGGTACCAACATGTGAGCATCCTCTTTCCAGGTAGTTTGTCATCATTCACAGCAGATATTAAGGAGAGAGAAACATTGCAAAATTTAAGATTTAAAGTGCAGAAGAGCAAAAATTTTATTTTCTTTCTTCTAAATTAAAAAAAAAAAAAAAGGTTGGTGCAGGAAAAAGTTCAAAATTTCAGCTTTTACTAACAGTGTTTTATCCCCATCAGAGAGCTGGAGCTGCTTCTTGCACCAGCATGGATTTACAATGATACTCTGCTTCCCCACTGTGGCAGAGTTTGGTAGCTCACCAGTCATGCAGCAACGTAGCAAGGAACGGAGGAGGTTTGTACTTCTGCTTATTAAAGAATTTGAATGAGAAAAAGAAAAAAAAAAGAAGGAAATTAGGAATAATTATCAGGAACAGTTTCAATGGTGTTCATCCTTTCACTACAGTCATTCATTTTTATTCCCATATTCCGCCTTTTTCAAAACTATTTTTGTCACCATATATTCCACTTCGAAGCATTCTTTTTAAAATCTTCCTGTTACTGTAGTTCCTGACTTCAGGCTCGCAGCTGTGTGTAAGAGGAAGAACGGCGGGGAGGAGGCTTTGCCCTGCGGGTGGGGGTCTTCAGCACCCCCTATCTTGCACCTGGGCACGTGTAGGTCTGAAAGGGCATCACTGCCATTGTGAGGCTTGTTGATTTGTGCACTGCTGTAACTGTGTGGCACTGCCGCGGAGCCCAGCGGAGTACATCCGTGCGACATCCCACTGCGACATGCTGCTGTGCCGGCACGATGGGACAGCTGGACCCGCGTGGTGGGACGGGGCCACTCAGGTCTCTGTGCCCTGTGGCAGCTGGGTGCAGCGTATACGCTCCTCAGCTTAGCTCTGTGCCCAAGTTATAAGGAATAAAAAGCAGAAGGCAGCCCCAGGGATCCTCTCCAGGTCTGTGCTGAAGTGTTTAATAGGAGGTCAATCCAGGTGTGCAATTTCCTTTTCACGTAAGGAAACCAGACACCAGAATTACAAGTCAATGAAATCCAGGGACAGAGAGTCACAGTTAAATCTTTCCAACAACCAATTCTTCTCTATAAGAAAAACCCCAGCAATCCACAGACAGAAGGCAGAGTAAAACCTGATGACTAAAACTACTCTAATTAAGCCAGACTCCAAACAAACACATTGGCAACCACTGTCTCCTTATTATACGTTGTTGTTGGAAGACAGTGTTAAACTTTAGGTAAATAAATGTTGCATTTGTATAACTTCTATTTATTTATTTTACAGGCAAAAAAATGGTATTTTAATTTATTGCTTTTTTCTGGCTCTAACTCTGCAACTGTTTTTGGAGGGGCAGATTCTCAAAATTTATTAAACCAAATTTATCTTACTAATCTGAAAGCATTTTATGTCTCCAGACAATGTATATGACCATAGGCTAAAAGTTAATTATTACGATATCTGTACAAAGATATCAGTATTTTAATAATGCAAGTACATAATTAAAAATTAAGCTGCGTCAGATTTTAAATTAATGACCAGTGAATCAATGAAATTGTGTTGCCTTTATTACAGTAATTTATAGAATGGTTTTGTTGCTCTATAGGGCATTTCTTAATTTCTTACTCTTCTGTATCTTCTATTTACACACCTTTTTTTTTTTTTTTTGGTCTTATCTGCTCTAGACTCACTATTTCCAAAATAAGATGTGTTGTTTCAGCTGTTATTGCTCACAATTTTCATTTCTTGCTTTAACCACAATGTGGACACAGATCTGAACAGGTGAAATGATAATCTGAGAACCCAGAATGGACCAGTCAGACCAGAACGGATCACGTTTCCATTGCCATTGCAACAGGCGTGGCAGCTGTCGTACCTGGCTAAGGAAATCATTAACTGGTGTGAAAGGCAAGGAGAAGAGCTTGATTTTTATCAGTATGTGGTGGGAAACGAGCTTGAGAAAACACAGTGGACATGTTTGTATGGCCTAATCAGAAATCAACAAATCCAGGACATCAGAAATACTCCGTTTTAATGATCTCTTAAATGAAAGGTGTCATTTGGGGATATTCCTGGCTACTCTCCTATGGCAAAGTTCCTTTTTGGATCCACATGTATGTAAGGGGTGTGTTAGGATGGTACTCTGCACATTCTCACTATATGGATGGATTTAAAACAAGTACTTAAAATTGACTGTCACAGAACAGAGGGATAAAGATTTGAACACTGCAGCAATAGTAAAATGCAGAAAATATTCTGACAAAATATGGGCAGCCTGATTGATGCAGTGTTGGGACAGGTGAACAGGAAACTACTACTGTTTGTACTGAGTGGCAAACTTGCCCAAAGTAGAGGCAGGAGTTTGAATCTCTAGAATTGCAACTCATTGCCTTCAAGTTTTTGATTTCTCTGTGAAAGTCAGATTTTTTGTCAGTACCCAGGATCATACTAGTATTACAGTTGAAGCTGAGAGAGGGCCACTCCAAGCTCCTTTTTCTGATCCTTCAGATGCCAGTGCTGCCAAATCACCATAAAAAACTTGAAACAACAGAACGACATGTTCATGGTGCAGACAGCGAGCCTGAGATTTTTCAAGATGAGCACTGTGTGAGGATTGCAGAAGCCTCCTCACATGATCATCTTCCATAAGTCTTTTTATGAGACTAGTTATGAAGCTATAAAGATGATCTATGATCCTTTCCTAAATTTAGTATATTGAACTCTGCTGTCAAGCAATATATAAAGGTGAAACATTTTCCAAGACTGACATAACATAGGTGTCAGAATATACATTGCTTCTTCACTTCACTGGAAATAGAAAAGTAATATGATTGTACAATTGCATTGCAGGAGCTATGTGCCCAAAGTGACAGTGGGTCAGAGTTGTGCAGGCAGTTTTGTGTCAAGGAAATGCAATTCAGCTGGCTGCCTCCTGTCTGCTCCTTCTGAGTGACTGCCCAGCCCTGATCTGAAATGTTTCCCTACTTTTTTGCCAGGTGAGTTGTTGTGTTGCCTTAGAGAGATTAAACAGATCTGCACAGGGGCAGACCAATGCTCGAGGCAGCAAGAAGGCAGAGAAGGGCAGTAGCAGCAGATGTAGTCAGATTGGTTTGTTCTGCTGTGACAACAGCAGAATCCACAGCAGAGCAGTGCCTGATACCAAGGTTAGGGTAAGGGATGGAGGGGAGAAGTTGTAACAAGTGAAAGGAAAAGGAGGGGTCTGAACCATTCTTTTCTCTAAGTGGTTAGGAGATGACCTGAATCCTTCGGAGGTATCTCTGAGGACATTTTCCTGAAGGTTTTCTCTGTTACATCTGCCTCATAGAAATGGAAAAAGAATAAACAGAGCAAATATTCCTGTGAACATTAGCCTTGCAGCTTCTCAACTGCAGGGACAACCACATTTTCCTTCATAAGCCTGTGCCTGAAAAACTGGAGCTAATTCTGCCCAGGACATATTCTCCACATAACTCAAAAAGGTCTCTTAAATGCCATCCTTTTCCTCTAAGAAACAGTTGAATTTGGAAGTAGTCCCAATTTTGCCTGTTCTCTTTTCTCAGTAATTTGTTTGCCGTGCTTGACTTGGCTTGGCTACAGTTTATGGAAGTAACTGGTGCTACAGAGACTGTAAGTAAAGGGTCTATCTCTGTAGAAGACTGAAGTTCATCTATACTGATCCCAGTCATGGTTTTTATAAGTGCTTTAAATAACTGATGAGAAATTTGCATCAAACAATGGAAATAATAATCTAGTAAAAAATCATTAAAAAATCCTGGAATTCAGGTCTCCTCTGATGTTCTATTTCAGACCGCTTTTTTTTTTTGCCTTGCATTAAGGTATATCTACTTTCACAGTCATCCTCTGTTGATCTAGGTGTATACTACCACAGTAATCCTCTGCTGATCTAACCTTGATTCTCAGAAATGCTGAATGTTTATGGCTTTAAAGAGAGCAGTGAGATCTGTGCTTTAACTATGTGAAATCACCTGTAAATACTAGGGGATCCAAAACCCTGCCAGAGAGCTTTCCCCACAGCTAGCTGGAACTTCTCAAACTTAATCTCACATGCTTAAGAAATGTAGGGAGGAAGGGATTTCTAAATGTTGTTAGTTCAACCTCCTCAGAGGTTGCTCAAACACCATCGTAACCAGCTCTAGATCTGATTGCTTATGGGTTTGTCTAGCCTGATGTTGAAAACCTCCAAGCCTGGAAACTCCACTACCACATCCTACTGTCATAGTGAAGTTGTTTTTGTAGAAGCCTTTTGTTACACCATCTGCCACTTTCAAGAAGGGTGTAACCCTGATATCTCTGTAGATATGCTTTGACTGCACTTTAGTCTTCTCTTCTCCATGCTATAAGCCCAAGCAGCAGTAATAGTAAGAAGGAGAGTAATAATTTCCCTTGATCTACTGGTCATGATACACCTTGCATGTGTTTTGCCTTTTTTGCAACGAGACAGTGATCCTGGCTCATATTAAGGGGCCCACCACAAGTGTACTTTTCCATAAAAGGGATCATTCTTTCACCTCTCAAGAAAAAAAGTATTGGAACATCGATTTTTTGAAACTTCTCCTTAGCACTCATTGAGTGACTGTGTGATACTTTAGCACTCTCAAAAAGAATGAATTGCAACAGGAAAAAATGTAGGTAAAGCTTTATCTCATTGCCAGGGCACTGGAATGAGCTTAGTAAAATTGACAAAGGTATAAATTCATGCTCATTTTTAAAGTTGCCATTATACTGCATTTTAAAAGTAATTTTCTAAACATAATTCAAAATTTTTGAAATCAAAATGCAGGCAGGGAAGAACAAATTGCTGTCTGAGCTCAGAAGCCAAGTCAGTCCCAGAGTCCAGGCATATAGCCCAAAGAGGAAAAGCTGCTAATTCCCTGCAATTTAGACCTTTCAGTGCTAAGTGGAAGACACAGTGTACCCCTAGATAAATGCACTCCTGACTCTGCTTCTACTGTCTGTAGCACAGAGGGAAGGAGCTGAAAGTTTATTGAACTGGTCAAATTCACCTAACATCAGCCCACTCCTTTCTCAATTAATTTTCCCCAGCACAAGTTTCTGCTTTACTAGCATGCAGGCATATACCTTGAACTGAGAACAAAAGAGAGGAAGTGGCAATTTGGAAAGGTTTCGATTTTTAGATCAGATATAAATCATTTAATGCCTTACAACAAGACAGAAATTGAAAACAGATTTTGTTTTCAAATCGACTTCCACCATCATAGAAATTGTTCCATAGACTTGTTCCTTTTGTTTTCTATGTACAGAGTATTTGAATCAACCAAGGCCATCTAAAGAAAATAGAAAAGCAGGATTGTCTCTGAAGTTTCAAGATGTCTAACATCTTTATTAATAAAAGAGACTCAGAAATATACCTATTATACCATTCCCATAAAGAAGGGAAACTCAAAAATTATTCTTGCCAAAACCAGTCATAGATCTGAGACAAAAACTGGAACTTTGTGATTTAGTCTACCTTTAAATTTCTATCCTGAATTTTCTTCTGAGGAACTTCTTTGTGAATCCACCCTGGAAGGTTTCAAAGTGCTCAAGCATTTGCAGTTCTCATTAAACACTCACAAACCCTTCCACTGTAGCAAACACCTGAATATCACAGTTTAAAGTCAGACTCCATCATAAAATGCTTTGGAGAGTCTTCAAGACATAAAAAAAACTACTGTCACCTGCATAAACATCAAGGGTTTTGATTTCTAGATACAAGGAAGAAACAGAGTCTGAGCTAACTGCATGTCTTTACACAGAGGATCATCTGAATTTCTACCTATAGCAACATAGTCACACCCTTTGGCTAATGCTCAGAACTTTCAGGAAAAATGGCTGTACTGAGACAGTGGGAAATGGATGCAATTCATCATGTCCAGAGCCTCAGATGTCATGTCCACTCTGTAACCAAGGGCACCATAATCGTGACATAGGAAAGCTCAAATCTCTCTGTCTTTACTGTCTGGGCAGAAGATTGTCAACATCAAGATGCCAAGTCCCTATATTTTAAATTATTTATTGAGAAGGCAGCAATTTAAAAGGATTACTACGATGAATCACTTACAACTAGAAGGTTATGATCACATTGTTCTCAGGTCGTCCCTTGCCCATTGTCATGGGCAGGAGTGTTAACAAAAGGCACAGAATATGACATTTTTAATATTGTTCAGATCTTTGCATTTGAAAAGGTAAAGAAAACTCAAAATCCCTTAATTGCTAAAAAAAGCGAGGACATGAGAATATCTGTAATTGTCAAGAATTTTAATATTTAATACAGTGAAATAAAAGATTTTTCCATGAAGAGAAAAATATTTCTAGAGGTACTGCAAAGACTGCACTGTTGATCCTAAAAATCTTTACTTCATATTATTTGTTGCATTTTTTAATAGTGCCACTCACAAACTAGGGCATGGCAGACAAATACAGATGAGTGGGTCCTCCAACACTGAAAACATCTTTGAAGCATTAATTGTTCATTACCATTTCAAGCAAATTCCTGTGCTTTCTCTATTATGCATTTACAATATAATACTGAAGTATTGAAGCATACAAGAATTAATTTTGTATTTTTAAATAATTTCTGTGTGGATGTTAGTTCAAGTGAAAAAAAAAAAAAAACAAACAGTAAACCAAACAATAAAAAACACAAAACCAAACGAAAACCTAAGTAACTCATCTATACAATTTTTCAGTTTTGGTTTAAAAGTTATATGAAATACCAATGACAGACATTTTGTTCTGGGCTGTCAATATGTCATAACCATGATTTTTCATCTCATCTTCATATGAAATTAGCAGACTAAATATTTGATCCGAATGACCTTTGACACAGTCCCCCACATCATCCTTCTCTCTAAGCTGGAGAAGTATGGAATTGATGGGTGGACTATTCAGTAGATGAGGAATTGGCTGGATGGTCCCATCCAGAGGGTAGAGGTCAATGACTCAATGTCCAGATAGAGCTCAGTGACAAGTGATGTCCCTTAGGGGCCCACGTTGAGACCAGTGCTGTTCAATATCTTCATCAATGGCACAGCGGGATCGAGTGCACCCTCAACAAGTTTGCAGACAACACCAGGCTGAGTGGTGGGGTTTACATGTCCAAAGGACAGGATGCCACCCAGAAGGACCAATAAGTGGGTCCACATGAATGTCAACAAGGTTCCACCACACAAAAAGGCCAAGTGCAAGGTCCTTCACCTGGGTTGGGGCAACCCCTGATGTCATGGCTTGGGGATGAACAGATTGAGAGCAGCCCTGCCAAGAGGGACTTAGGGGTGCTGGTGGATGAAAAGCTGGACGTGTGCTGACAAACCACGCCTGCAGTCCAGGAAGTATCCTGGGGCTGCATCCAAAGAGCCATGGCCAGCAGGTCGAGGGAGGTGACTATCCCTCTCTACTCCACTCTGGTGAGACCCCACCTGGAGTGCTGCGACCAGCTCTGGGGTCCTCAGCACAGGATAGTGGATCTGTTGGAGCAGGTCCAGAGAAGGACCACAGAAATGATCATAGGGATAGAGCACCTCTCCTATGAGGAATGGTTGAGAGAGTTGTGGTTGTTCAGCCTGGAGAACAGAAGGCTCTGGGGAGACCTTATTGCAGCTTTTCAATACTTAAAGTGGGCCTACAAGAACGATGGAGACAGACTTTTTAGCAGGGTCTGGTGCAATAGAACGAGGGGTGATGGTTTTAAAGTGAGAGGGTAGATTTAGACTAGATACGTGGAAGAAATTTTTTCATTATGAGAGTGGTAAGACATTACCACAGGTTGTCCAGAGAGGTGGTACATTCAAGGTCAGGCTGGACAGGGCTCTGAGCAACCGGATCTTGTTGAAGTTGTCTTGCTCATTGCAGGAGGGTTGGACTAGATGATACTTTAAAGGTCCCTTCCAACACAAACTATTTTATGATTTTGTGACATAAAGTAATCTCAGTTTCATTTCCAGTTGGATCCTCCTCTGTCTCTCTCCTTTTCCCAGTGCCCTGGACATGTGACTCAAGCCATAGAAATTCAGATCACATTCCACAAGTGATTACAGTGATAGAGTTTAGGAATTATTCATGCACTTTTCCCGCCTTGACTGCAATTTTATTAAGAAGGTGGAATCTCAGTGCAATTTCAAAAATGGGTAGCAATTCTTCTTATTTTTGTTTTTCAAGTGACCCAGCAAATGTGGATTGAGGAAAATCACTCCTCCCTTTCCCACAGAAATGGTGCTAAACTGGAGGCAGCAACACACAGCATCCTAACAGGCTCCTCGCCATTTTTGTAGGATATTTTTTGTCCTAATTCAATTTCTGCCTGTGAAAGTGTTAAACATGGAAACAGAAATCCAGAGGCTGTTACCCAGTAAGGATTTGCCTCTGATGACCCCAAGTTAACGTGTATGGTGATGAACCACCTCCCTTAGCCCAATCCCACAGTTAGAAGACAGACACACAGCAAAGCTCAGCCTAGTCCCAGTGCAGACAGTCAACACTGCAGGAAGTGCTTGTGATGGACATACACCAAGAAAGATTCAGTGATTTAAAGCATTTCAATTTATATGGAGGACAGCTCTCCAAACAGGCAATCTTTTCTTTTTTTTAAAAAGATCCCAAAGTAAACACTAGCTTTCTTTTCTTAATTTCTCTTCATCTCCCAAAGTAGCTAAGGAAGTTCATTTTCATGTTATAAGTATTTGCACTTAAATAGGCAGTTATATATAATTAACAGAAGGAATTACTTGCACGCATAAATAGCAACTCCCAAATTAGCTCTCTCTTTAAAATGAGGATGCCTATCTCTCTCCAACTATTTTTTCTGCTGTAGTTAGACCTTCTGGTATCCGTACCATCCCTCTGGCAAGCAAGGACACATTTACATTAGCTTTCACAATGCGAGTAACAATCCCTGCAGCAGAAGACTGAAGCTTGGATCATAGCAAACAGATGTTCTTCAAAACTCCTCACTTTCATTTTGCCTCAGGTTTGACTAAAGGAAAGTGTAGGGAGGCAGAGAGCAGCACACGCTTGCTTTGTCTGTGCAGCTGGAATGTTGGGGACATGGACATTTATTTTTTTTCTCTGCTCCACAGGCAGGAAGGTGGCAGTCACTAGAAGTCCATGTGGTGCAAATTAAAGGCAATGCAAAGAAAACAATAATATTACATTTTTAATACTGTACTGGAAGACAGTTGAGGAGAAAAGCACTGCAAGTTTCCTGTAAAAGGCTGAAAGAGAAAATCACTTTTTTTTTTTTCTCCATGTGAGAACATGGAGAACAACTGCACAGTGGCCAAAAAGAGCCTGAAAACGTATGATGGAGCTGCTTCCAGAGGTCCCAACACGCTGCTGCAAGATGCAATATTTCCAGATAAAGATGGAACAGCTCTCATGTGCAAGAAAAGCCAAGACAGAAACTTGTTCTTTGCTATCTTGAAGGAAGATCAAATTATATCAAAATACATGTCAATTTATATTAGCTAGAAGACAAGTCTTGATATTTCAACAGGAGTGCATTTTAATTGCCTAAGCAACAGTAAAGGCTTTTTGATTTGTTAAACTAAACTGATAAAAATTTGTCTGGTGGTAGATCTACATTTTAAGAAAGAAAAGGGGGGGGCATATAACAGAGGCTCCTCAAGTCATGCTTATGGTGGGTGAGAACAAAGATATTATTTCCATGAGACTGAAATGTACAAGCTGTTGAGCTTATAGAAGTTGCTACTCTAACAATATCGGTCATGAGCAATTAACTTGCAGTAGCAGGTGAAGTGGTTATGTACTTAAAAGCACACAAAATTTGAATGTACAGTTGTCACAATTGACCTTATTCACATGACTTACAAAAGCAAAACTTCCATGAAATGGACACGCACAAAGACATCATGGGAAGTTCACACCATGCCTTTCCAAGCTCGTTACAGATGTCCATGAATTCATGAGATAAATTTCAAGGAGTCTGAAAAGTGCTACTTAACAGAAAGTATATTACCAGTAGCTTAAACCCATTGCACAGAAGCATGCAGTTTGACTTCCATGTTATATAAAATTAAAAATACAAGAGAAAGTGTGCATTAAAATAATAGAATCATTTAAGGTGGAAATGACCTATAAGATTGAGTCCAAAAACTCAAGAGTGTTATAACAAGCTGTCAAATTGCACAGGAGCAACTAAGTGCAGCCCTCTGGACCAGACCCTAGAACTCTGTGGGTGCCCTCTTAACTAAAGACACATGGCACAACTGAGGAAAAAAAACGGTGAAAGACTTTCTTTGTGAAAAATGAAACGGGCACGTAAATTCAGTCACCAAGCTCTTTTTGGCTCTTCAGGGCATTCATGAAAAGACAGAGCCCTCTACTGGCCTCTGCTTCCCCTTGCCCCAGGCCCTTTAGTACTAGAGATCCAAGTGTCAATGCTAAAAGCTTTTCTGGTGTATTCTGTAGTGTTCTTGGTATAAATCTACTAGGATGGAGAGCAATTTAGGTTCTAAAAGCCATTCTTAAACATGCATAAAACTATTTTTGTAAAAGAAGATTAGGAGCTTATCAGAATAGTAAACAGATCTGGGTCAGTTCAGTGCAGTAGAAAATATATATATATATATACATATATAAGAAATACTTTACTTTTGGAAAATAAATTAAAATCTTTACTGCTGATACAAATATTTCCAACAGATTTAGCTATTATTCCAGAAAATTATCGGAAGCAGGTTAAAGCACTTGCCTTTCCCCTGGTACAGATTTCTTACATATTTGATCCCTTTATTTTAGTTGAACACTATCCCTTGGCTGAAGTAGAATGTGCGCTATGCTATTTGCCCTCTGCAAATACAAACACACCATACCCACGCAGCCTGGGTGGAGTTCAGATGAGAGGAGTGCAAACATGACACATTCTTAACGCTATAATAAATACATTCCTTTGGAAGGAAAATGAGTGGGTTTTAAATGTAAAAGCCAAATCCGTGAAGTTTCTTCTCTGTCCATTGCCCCTAACAGAATTATTTATTAGCACAATGTTTGCTATGTTTTTCATTTAAATCATAGCATTTAATTTGGAAGAATTTCTGTAATTTGGAGTCATTTTACTTAAGGTGTATGATGAGTAAAGGGCCACCAAGCTTAAGCCCACAGCCGAAGTGATGGGAACCCACTTTGCAAGATGGGAAGAATCCCTGCTCCTCTCGGATGTGTCTTCCCCAAGACACTCTTCAGAGCATCACAACAGACAGCTCTCTCTGAATTCCTTTCCTGGTTACATTACATATGATAAGGGGTTTCAAAACACCTCTGTACAGCTCCTGTGGCATATATTGCCTAGAGTCCATACAAGTCATACCATTCCGAATGACCTGAATTGTCCAGCACATCAGACAGTACTATGCATGATCCCCTGCATGTTTTTTGGCCTAAGCAAACCAGACCATCCCAAACTATTTCCCAGGCACAGTTCAGTAGTATGCACAACCCCAGGACAATTCTCAATGAGCAGTCCACAAGCAGCTACCGTTTTAGAGTCTGAAAGTGTTTAGTAGTAGATACAGTGTTAGTGCCAGAGCACAGTTCTAGGCACACTAAAACGTAGCTTGTGTGAATACTGACTGGACTGTACTGGCACAAAAGCTGCCTGGTAACTTTGGTTCCTACCTGGGAAAAGATGAGAATCAGCAAAGCACATCAAGGCCAGTATTACCAGGATGACACGTGACTTCACTGTACATCCAGCCCTGCACATATTAAAGCATCTTTCAACTTATTCCATGGTTTCACTTATGAAGAGTGGCACATTATTAGAAAAAGGGCTCGTAATGGTACAGTTAGTACCCTACTACTACTATTCTCATGGAAACATGAGACTTGAACAGAATCAATTAACATAATTAGGAAGAGACCCGGAGATGATGTTGGAAAGAAAACTTCTTCAGATTCAAGGAACAATACTATACAGGGGATTTCTAAGCACTCATTTTCACAAACTGACCAACTTTCACAGTAACACACCTATAAAACCAAAACCAGTGAGAACTTGAATTATATTTATCGCCTGTCAATAATGATAATCCCTCAGGCAGAAACTCTCACACACATGTGGACATAGCACAGCTGAAGCAACCTGACATGCATTACTGGAAAAAGAAAAAAAAAAAAGCTGGTGCACAAAGAAACAATAAATACCCAACAAAAAGACAAAATATAGAAAAACACCTTCACAGACCAGTAGTTTCAGAGATTTTATTTATAGAATTATTTCAATTTGGCACACAATTGGAAAATGCTAATACAATTTGGTGGGACAACAGGAAAAATGCTGGAGTGTTGCCAGTCCTTTGGAGAGAAAAAATGAAATGTGAATTACAAATAAGTAAAAATTGGGTTAGGAAATAAGATTATCTAAAAGTAGGCTCTATCAATTGTAGACCATAAAAAAACCTGAAAGACTTAGAATCTCAAGACACTGGGATGATGTTTTCAAATGTAGATTGAAGCTGCCAGAGGCAAGTTTAACACAACCCAGGTCGTCTGCTCTATTGACACAAGTTGAGCTTTTTAGAACTTACTTTACTGTTCCTGTTTTATCTGGCTTGTTTCTGCTCACAATGAGTTCAGTGGGAATGCTGCTATTGAGTTCAACAAAATCAGGCCTTTCACAGAGGGCCAATGCACCCTCTTTCACAATCAATGAAGCTCTGCACCCAGGAGGCCACAAATGTCAAATGCTTGTAAGATTACACTGAAAAGCTGTTTTGGTTTTGTGTGTTTAACTTCCCCTTAGTCCATCTGCATGTTCAGTACCACTAATCACATGAACATCTCTAGGTTACCATTATTTTGTTGGCAACTATTACCCTTCTGGTACAATCAGCATATTAGATGTTGGTCCCAAACATTAACATCTTCAGGATGAACTGGATAGTTTACTGCTGGAGCCCTCTCATTTTGTGACTGTCTTCACCTTTGATCTCTCATTTTTCTTTTCCATATCGACTAAGAAAGGAGGAAGGATCAGAAAGGAACAGAGAGGAAGAGCAAAGAGGGAAAAGTGACCACTAATTACTGACTCCAGAGGGAGCTCCAGTAAGAAATCAGATGAGCACTTCTGAACTTCTCTCAAAAGAGCTGAAAGAGCTGATGTGGCATCTGAAGACCACGAAGTGAAGGCTTCAACAGCTTCATACGAACCGTGAGTGGCACGACCTGCTTGTAGGGTGGGGAGACACTCACAGCAGGTGCCAGCACTTTGTTGTAAGAGCTGCCAAACAGAAGCTGTGGTTCACAGATCAAGCAATTGAGTCCTGAGAGTTACCACATTCTTGTCTCAGCGAGTTACATTACAGTGAAGGGGCTATAGTGCAGTTTTATCATTAAGGATAGTAGATCAGAAGATAAGACCATCAGGCATATTTTGGCAAAGTCAAATCTGTAACGTTTGTGTGAAAGGGTCTAAACATCTAAACCAAAGCATTGAAGAAAGGCTCAGCATGAATGGCCTGACAGAAAACCATCCATTCAGGCTCACCTTGATTACAGGCAGTCCTTTGCACTCTCATCAAGCTTGGGTTTAAAATCTCACAGGCATTTATTTGTGGTTCATTGAATCTTAACTGTATTATTATCTAACCCCTGAAAGACGAGGGAAATTAAATGATCAATGTAATTTAAAAATCAAGAAATAGAAATAAGTGTTTTGTGTTATAATTTCTTCAGCACAGTCATCTGCTTCTTTCCTCTCCACTTCTCTAGTTTGCTCAGGAAACAGATCTATGCAGAGGTTGGGCATAACTGGGGAGACAGTAGCCTAGAAAAGCAGTTTTGCTATGAGACAAACTGCAACTGGAATGACATCTATGAGACAATGAAGCAGCCAGTCTCTGCTGGCATAACACAGCAGAAGCGCAGCACAACACTTAGTCTTTTCTCACTGCATTGTTCTTGGGGGATATAGATTCCTGGTTTTACACTGCTAATCCAAGAGTACACAAAATTGAACCACTGTTGTACAACTCCAACAGACAACAGGATGCTACAAAGATGTTGGAATACACTTGTTTATAAACAAAACAGCAGAGATAAATTCCAATGCTGACTCCACTCTCCCCGCCCCTGAGCTCCAGCCACTGGCCATTTAAAAAAAATCAAAACTCTTCTCCACATCTGAAGCCAACTAGAAAATCTTCCCACTCTAACAACCACGAAGTAAAAGTAAATGTATGAACCAACATCACTAGATGACTGCAGCTTCACCTATATGGTTAACTCACTATCCAAGTAAGCCATCTCTGCTAAGTGTTTTTATTATTATGTGCTTTGTACATTGGAACAGCTCTTATATAAGTCCAGCTGTAAAAGTCTGCCAAACAGGTTAATCTCAAAACCAGTTAAGTACAATATTCAACCCTTTTATTTCTGTGTCCATTTATTTAGAAAACATTCATTCAAGGAATGAAAGCTAGGACTCTTGGTACAGTACTAGGTATCATTTATCTACCATACACTCTTTTTAGCAGAATGAAAAAGAGAAAATACATATGGTTTTAGAATAATTTCACTTTCAATTACCTTAACCATAATAGCCACTCAAAAAATCCATCACTGGAAAACCAATACTAAAATAATACATTCTCTTACTTCTCTTATTTGGAACTAGGATGATACCACAATTTTTAGAAAATATATACTTGTGTAGGACTGACCTACATCATGCAATTGTTTTAAGTAGCATCCCTAAAAATGGTATGACAGCTTTATATGGAAAAGGTTAGGATGCAAAGAACAATGTTCTAGCCTAGCAGTGAAATACAGGTATGGTACGATTTCCTATCCCTCTGGGCATAAGCTTACATCCACGCTGCTGAGACCAAACAAGTATTTAAGCTAAAACAGCAAAATGATTTAGAATGCAGTGTAAACATAGTCAAAGAAATAGGATATGCTGAGCATTAACGTCGTACGAACAACGCAGTGCACTGGCACACGTGCACTAAGCCAGCACTTCTGAATATTTGCTGGTCTGTGTAACAGTTACATTTATTGCAAAATGACATCAGAAACTGGTATTCATCAGCTGCTTACCTATTCTCATACCAAAGCAGCTACTTTTTAAACTAGAGTGGGAGACCCCAAGCACTACCTTAAGCCACAGCTGTGGGAAAACTCTTTGAGCTCAGGCTCTGCTAGAAGTAATCAACTGGGCATTGCACTCTCACCTTTCCTTCGATTTCACAGGAAGTGAGATTAGGCCAATAAGGGTGTCCTGTGACAGGTACTGAACACTGTGATCCACTGCAACAAAGCAATTCAGGACATAAATGGGTCCAAACAAGCACAAGTCTTACTAATGGAAGACTAGGCTCTTTAGCCAGCACATGGAAGGAAGGAGAGGGCTTTTCCTAAGGTATTTCCTTTTCCCTCAACTAAGATGCAAGTAAGCCCTGATACATTACATAACAGCTTATTTTTCATTTCCCATACAGAAGCTGTCTGATTACAGCTTATGCAAGGAAGTGACAGAAGCATACCCAAAATAAAAGCAGTCACATTTTCACAAGGTAAGTTTACACATGATTTCAGGCTGAATCTAAAATCACAACCTGCCACAGCCTTTGTCTTAATTGCCTATTTAAATATTGTGCATTCAATCCCTGTGACACAATTGGGTTTTTACACTAGGCTAACTAGGGCTATTTCTCATATTTAATTTTTAATCTGTCTTCTTTAACAAATAAACAGGTTTTTTTATGAGGCTCTAAGACATTTAAATCAGCCTTAAAAAGCTGCAGTCTTCTTGTATATTACTAAAACCTTGATAAATATCTGGCTTTTTATTCTTCACTGTGGTTTAGAAACTAAACAAGTTTTTGAAATAGATCAGATCCTTTTCAAAAAGGGCATAATCGCTTATTTGTCATAGCATATAGCAGTTTATTAAATTTAAGAACTGGAAGTAAAGTTGCTTTGTGTATTATCTACATATGTAAAAGCTATTTTCAAAGAGCAGCAATAGTGTTAACGTCGGAAAAAACGCTCCCTAAACAAAACTACCCGTACCAAAAGGCTAGTAGGACTAAGCTTCAGTCTACTTTGCCAGTAAGATTGAGGAATAAAAGGCTGTATCCATAGTTCTGCAACATATGAGAAGATCTTTTGGAAATGTGAACTTCAGCTAGAAGTTAAAATCAATATCTAGCCACACTCCACTACTGATCTAAAAAGAAAAACCTCTTTTGACTCAGAACTGCAGTTCTGATTAATAGCATGAAAGAAGTTAAAGTCACTAAGAATAAGGTTTAAACAACCTAAGCCTATACTGATTAAACTTCAAACAGAAAACACCTGTATTAATTAAAAATTTTAGCTTTCTTGAGCAGAGAGGGGAAGCCTCTTTACGATAATTCAAACAACAGGTATATTTTAACCTTCTGAAACCCTTGAGGGGGTGCAGAGAACAACAGTGCAAATGGTTACATTTTTGCAGATAGAGCTCCACACATTTTAGAGGTGCAACAAATTGTCATTTGATATCAAAGAACTCACATTCTGTTGTGTATATACTGGATTGGAAAGAACATTTTTCAGTAAAGTTCTGGAGACCCTGCTGTACTTCAAGTGCCACATGTTCTTCAAATTTGCTTAAACAGATTCAAGTTCAAATGGTCTCTCTCTCTCTATGTACATTACCACAACCCACAAGCTGTTTGGGATGGCTCAAGAGCTTTCTGCAGAAAAGACTGCACCTTAAGATAAAAAGACAAAGTTACTTCAAGGGCTGCAGAAAAATTGCTGGTTTGTATCTCATGTTGTAAATGGAAATAACCAGTCAACTTACTATTTCTGTTAAACCCAGTCCCTATGACTCCGTTCAAACAAAAAAAAACCCCAAAACAAACAAAATAACAGGTACTGAAGGAAGAGGCTGCTTCTATCGGCACTAACACCAAATGATGAACAAGTCCTACATTAGAGAAAAATCTAGCATGCATCTTCAACACTGTACACAGAAAACAAGGACAAGAAGTAACTGCTAAAAACTATACAAGGAAACACTGCCTTCTTTTAAAAAGGTATATGGAAATAATTACACTGATTAATAAAACACCGATATTCACAACCCACCTGAACTAAAACTGGTTTACATCTTCAGGAAAGAAGTTAAAATAGTACAGAACATTTCTTTTTTTCTCTTAAAAAGCAGGAGTGCCACACTGTCAAAGATAAACTGTTGCTGCATATAGATTTGAATCAACCTTCTTGTGCTTTCCATTCAGGGGATACAGAACATGAGGTCATGTTTCCTGACAAAACTGTTCACAGTTATCGGATGCCTATTCAAATCAAATTTTTTTAGTACCTAATTCATTATGGAGTTGCTACAACTACAGTAAGATGTAAAAGGTTTCAAGAAATTACTGTGAGAAATACTTAAGTTATTTTATGAAAAAATTTGGATTTTTCTTTAGTTCACCTACGTTCACTAATATATATGGTATATGCACCTTAAGTATGAGAACTGCATGAAAACAATTTGAAAAAAATAAAACAAAAATTGATGTGTGAGGCCATCGGTCCCCTTCCTACTTCTGTTATTTTATTCTCTTTTAAATACCACCACTGACGAAAACCCAATGCAGGATATAGTCCTCAAACCCACACCAAACTGCTTTGCTTTGCTGTGCATCTTTCCCAGCAGGTTTTCATACCTGCTTCTTCAGACAGAGCATCTGGAGGCTACAAAAGCACAACTTGTACTTCTCCATCAGTCATGTTTATTTGTGTGATGTTTTTTCCAGATCTGGAAGTTTTTCAATTAGTGCTTTATGGTTCATGTTGATACTGGCTATAAGTCCTCCCTCATTGCCATCTGAGCCAGTATAACTGATTTCTTCACCAGTCAGGGTAGTCATATGGCCACCCAATGCTCTCAACACTGCATTTCCAGCACATATGTCCCACTTCTTAATGTAGGTGACATGGATATACACGTCAGCTTCTTCTTGATTCTTCTCAGGCACATCAAGGAGGGCCAACACTTTATAACCTAGAAGAAATGGGCAGAAGTAAAAAAGAAAAAAAAATAAACCAGGTTTTCCTGTAGAGACATATTAAAAGAACAAGATCAGAAACTCAAATATAGTTCTGCTCTTACATTTATACCCGTATGTCTCAATCCCTGTATCATGCTGAAGTCTACCTTTTTCTTCCTGGCTTTTTATTACAATTGAAAGAAGATGCATACACCACTCTAATAAAGCACAGGGCATTCCCCTTTATCATTCATTATGCAGTACAAAGTCATTATTCAAAATAGTACTCTTTCTTTTATGGAATTTTTTTAGTTTTTCAACTCTTTGACCAATATTCTTGTTTCATTAAACTGTTTCTTTCTTTATCTTATACAGAGTCAAACCCTGGAGAAGATTGGCTATGATCAAATACGCTTACACTTTCTTTGTCATAAGAAGTTCAGATTAAGTATCAAGAACCAATGCAAGATATTCTTGACTAAACAATCTCTAGGGCAGCTATGGCTTTCCACATTAAAGACACAGAAAGATACATTTCTGTAAAATTCAAACTTTGCATGGCTTTTCTCAGACTTTAAAACTGCTAATGCCTCACACTAGTGCCTCACATATTTGCATTCTGTGAGTAACATGCACAAGGATATTGTGTAAGTAAAAAGTATAAAAACCTCTTTGAGTATGAGGCAGATAAAAATGGACTATAGTGACACTAGTTTTCTCTTTTGACATAAATGCAAGAAATAGTACCAAACTTTCACGGCTTTTTTTCTTAATACTTTTTTAATCAAACATACTAATAGTTAACTAACAACCAACAGATTCTCTTCCATGACCCTGTCTGTGATCACACAACCCTTTTTCTCCCACTGAGGCATCAGTGACTTCAAAGAACACACATTAGTCTGTTCAATGAAAGGACCACAACAACATTGCTGGTCCAGCCTAAGAGTCACTAACATACTGACTTGTGAATAGCCTGAAGCCTGAACTAAGGTTTCATCTACGTCCCTAGACACAGCAAAAACTGTGTTCCTATTGTCAAGTGCTTGCTTTTAGGGATGTGAAGATCAAAAAGCAAGAGGAAAAAGAGGAGATGCCACAGATACATTCTTTTGTCTGATAAAAGCTACACTGTTAAAACATTCAAAAGCAATAAAAGGGATAGGATGCTTAAAGAACCAAACCTGCTCCACCAGCGGGGATTATCACAGTTTTATTTCCAAATGTCTGCCGTGCAACCTGCTCAACTTTTCCTGCATGGGAGCGGGATACAATAATCCTTGGAGTTTTCTCATTGTAGGAGGAACGAGCTTTTATGTTCGACCCACCATCCACCATTGCCCAAGCTACAAAAGAAACACAAATTCTGCTAAGATTTACAAAAGAGAATCTCTGTTAGGTGTGGAGATAAAAGGATACTTATGCAAAAAAATATAATTGATACCCCTGACTTAATATCTCTCTCCCTACTGTAAAAGAGAAAGTTAGGGCTGACAGAGGAAGGGGTACATACCCACATTTGCACACAGGTAGAAGAGAAACAGACTCCCCCCCCACATTTATGCATATGACACTACACCATGCCTGCTTTTCTTACGTGATACTTTCAAAAAAACGGACTAAGATGGAAAAATCACAAGTAGTAATATTTAGAATTTGCAACTGGAAAGCCACAGAAGTTAAAAGGATGGCCCCTAGTCAGAAATAGTTCCAATATTTCCTGAAATAACATTTTTATACAAGAAAAAAAAGCCCCACTACCCTTCAAAGCAGATACCAAAAATGTTATTGAGTCATTCTGCTCAGAAGGATAGTGATGCTAAGGAAGGAAATAGCTCAGGAGGATAGCAATACAAAGAAAAACATTCAGTGCTGTATTTCAGAGAACTGAATTTAGAATACACAACTTCCCACGTGTTTCACTGTGAGGTTCAAAGCCAAGCTTGGTAGGTGGCATACCCTAACCATTAATCTGACACTTACTCAGCAAAGTAACCAGCAATTTCATCTCACTAGAGGGCGAGATTGTATGGCAACAGACTGAGCTATGTGTGATAACAATGCCAACTGCCCTTTATCACTTCGTATTTGTGTGGTACTATTAGGAACAACCCTACGCATAACATTGGTATTTCCAGCTTGGAAAATGAATACTTGTCACACAGAATGACAGAATTCATTGCATCTCATCTAGTGCCGTGTCTGAGTATTTCACACTTCACTATTTTTAAAGGAGATAAATTTCTTCAGATAGATATTGATACATAGAAAAATGTTCTAAACCCTCTATGATTCTTGAAGCATACTGGAATATAGCACATACTTTAAAGATTAGAAATTAATTTCATATTTAAAGACAGTAAAATATTAGGACAAAATATTGAGCGTTCAGTGGGCCCTAAAAAGAAAACAAATACGAAATACCTTTATTCATTTAGTTTTTATGCTAGACCTACTGCATAACTTCAGAACTCTAGAGGTCAGTATTGCCTAAGGGAAACTGTAAACAGAACTTCTTGTTCCAAAGACATAGCAAGACATGAATACTTAAACTACTTTGAAGCCTTCAGAAGTGCACACACATTGCCAAACTTGCAGCAATGCTCGCTGATACACCATTAATACTAAAGAATTAATTACCTCGCAGTTGTGGCATTAAAAGCATGGCAGATAATCAATAAGGCTATGCTAGACAGTCTTGCCTGTAACATACAAACAGTTGCCATTAAGATCTTTAATCAATCTTTGTTATTCACACTGAATAAACACCAGCTCCTGGGTATAATATTACAGACCCAAGTTATTCTGCTGAATGAACAAAGAACTCTTTTCTGCTAAAGACTAAAAGCAAACGTAAGACTGGTCAGTATTTGTAGGTTTAACTTTTTTGGTTTGCTATAAGCACTCTGATTGAAGGGGTCTTAATTCCTAAACATATTTTCAGTTAGTTTGTATTAAATGCATCATTTTTTTGTTAAACAAGGACAGCCATTTCATTTGTGGTTTATAGCACAGAACACATCTGCAGCCCTCATTGTGAGGTCTGCACCAGTGATCTTTTACCCCAGGTACTATTTTCTCACTGATACCTAGAGATGTTGTCTGAGACATCAAATTTTAATTAACACTATGGCTGATGATGATGGAAATATGTGAAGGCATGAAGGTACCTGTATATGATGAGAATGGCTTGTGTATCACTCCTATTACTGGTTTACCATTTACAGCCACACAAACCATTGTGGTGACATACTGTCGAAGATCCTCTGTGGGGAAAACAAGAAAGTGAGCAAGTTTACAATCAGATGCCAAGAACAGAAAAAGAAAAAAGACATGAGATTATAGAAATGTTCTCTGAAGACTAGTCTACATTCTGCCTCTTGCAATTAAGTAACTTTGATGTATTTTCAAATAACCTTGCAGTTTTCAAAAGACTTTAAAGGCTGTTCAGTTTTCCAGCAATTTTTCCTGTTCAGCAGAAGTAACCTATACTACCAGATCTAATACTAACAGCTGTGTCTTATGTAGCACATATTTTCATGGAAATCTGTGCCCCTACATTCTCCTTTCTCTGCCTCACCTTCTATCATCTATTGGTTCAAAAGTAATATTCAAATACCAAGGAATGTTCACAGGAAGAGATGATTGCATCAATTAAATATTCACAAAAAAATTCTATTTGTTCTGCAGTACTTATCAGCATGAATTTTAGTTTAGATTACCTTGAACTTCTTACATGACATCCAAAGATTGAATTATGAATGCCTTTTTTTAAAAAGTATAACAAAAATTTTCTTTTATCAAGTTAAATAGAGTATTTACTATTTACTTAGTATTCCCCTTAAATAAACAAAACCCAAAATCTGAGATGCTTAGTGTTGCCACAGTAATAACTGAAATAAAGAAATGTGTAATTCCAGTAGAATCCATAATTGAGTTACCATTTATTATAGCAATTACTTAGTTGTGAGAAATACCAAAGTAATTTCAGAGCTGGAATATATAAAAGTAAACGCTGTGATCTGGGAACTATAGAAATTTCATTATGCAATTTGTTCAATTAAAATCACACTAGCTTTGACATAACACAATTTAACAAGAGATGTCATTTTAAATACTTACTATTTTGTTTCCAGTATAAAAGGCAGACATCAGAATTACACACATGATTTGTCAACAAGAATCAGCTACCTGTGTATTCTTGTGTAGCATCTAACGGATCAATCCAGACAGTAACACTTTCTGCTGGAACCTCTTTAGGCTGTATTTTTTGCTTTATGTCTTCAGGAATACTGTGATCCCAAGGGACTGTCTCCTGATCAGCTGTATCAACACGCTCCTCAGAATTTATCTGTGATAAGACAACAAAAGTAGTTGCATTAACTTATGAGACAAGGTAACTGTAGTACTTGGGAAAATTATAGGTTTGCTCATATTTTCTCCTTCTTCCTTCACCTCTAGCTCAAAGTGCATGAATTACTCATTTTTTTCAGCAATTCACAAGCTATTACCATCATGTAACAAGCAATGGAAAATCACAATCAAGAATTTTACTGTGAACCAGACCACAGCTAGACACTGCTGCTTTGGCTGCAACTCTCCCTACTGAAAACTCCCACAGTGTGAATTGCATTTTTTAAAAAATCAATATTTAAATGCAGTTGCTTCAAAGACTACCAGCAGAACATTTGACTATGGAGAATCATACAGTATACAGATAGTAGGGGTATAATATTCAATTTATACAGATCAGTAGCTGCATATTGAAATGTGCAGATACACTATAAACAGGTATTTTGCAGACTGTGTATGACTTGGACAAGTAGGCATCTTAGTATATATTTATTCCTGCTGCCAGCATTGAGTTACAGCCAAAAATCTAAGAAGCTCAACTGAATGTAACCATTACACAAACACAAATTAGTAACATCCCACATCTGTCTTTAGGGCAGGTTGGGATAAGGTCCTAAGATGGCCCATGAAGAATAGTTATAAACAACAGTCAAAGGTCACATTTAAGCCTGTTGTCACCTGCTGCCTAGCTTAATGAATTTTATTCCACGCCAGAGGGCATTTCAGTATGCCAAATAGAGTTTGGTTCAGTAGCAGAGCACACAGCATCAGCCTGTTGAATGGAATAATGTTCTGTAAAACCCAATATAATGTCATTGAGACTATGGCAGCACTACATTTTTGGATCATAAGAGATGCAGTTGTCACAAAATACTGTATGTAATGATCTCTCATGCTACCAAAACATTGCATAACCTGGCAGGAAGAACCACTGTTCCACTAATTACTCAGCAGGATGATGACACTTATGGCTTAGATGTATAGGTTAGATGTCTGAAGCCGAGTGTAACCAATCTGGACTTTTAGGCTATTTCAGAATATGAGAACACAAGCTTTTTTATTCTTGCTAAATTTAAAGGTGTCTTCCTCTAATATAATTCTAAAGGGTTGCCAAACTGATTGGTTCCCAAGTCCAGTCAAGGCAAAATAGTAGGTGCACATGGCATGCAATATATCTACAACCTAGAACCACCAATTTCCCCTTACTTGCTATAGATAGAATCAAGATGATAGTTCAGATTCAAGTATCTGACTGCAGGAGCAGATAAGTCCCTTCTGACTAAAACAGCTTATTACAGATGTTGTAGGCAAGTGACACTGAAAGACAATTAAAATGAAGCAGCTATAAGGCTACGTTTGAATGTGACAGCCTTTGTAAGAGCAAGATTTTTACATAATTCACATCGTGACAAGAAAAGACATCACACACACCTCAACTGTAACAGATATTTAGCAAAGAGTTTAGTCACCTTCTCCAACAGAATTAAAAAAGAAAAAGCAAGCAGAACTGCAGCTACTCCAGCCATACATCATAGCTGTCTTCTCACGTAAAACCAGTATCTAAAGCATTGTATGCCAGACACAGAACCCTTGAAGTTGCCGTGACATTTACAAATTAAACATCTGTCACTGTACAATAAACCTGATGATTGTGTTTTCCCCTAGGGAAAACGGTGCTGCAAAGTCAAGATCAGTAGTTTCACAGACTTGGCAGTCTCAACACAGCCCCTGGGCAGTCTAAGTTCCACTACAGCACATTACATACCACTATAAAAGAAACATTTCCTCAGCAGAAGAAAGAGGCCTCCAAAAAGTTAAAGGGTTGGAACCAATGCTCAAAAGGAAGAGTATCTTGTTAAACCTGTTGTTACAGTACACTAAAAGTCAGAAACTATCTGAAAGGTATTGTTTTCAGAGAAAGATCTCCTAAGTAGTCTAAATTTTGCAGTAGAGGCCATGACACTGTAGTATTCATAATGCTTGTGAGGAGTCTCTTTCAACAGCCATAATTATTCTGTCAGGGAAAAAAAACGGAGAAATAGTGATAAGGTTGCAGAGCCATCTGGAGAAAATAAATTAAAAAAATAATCAACTGGGTCACTAGTTCTTCCATTCATATGACCATTTGCTCTGTAGCTGTGGCTAAATACTCCATAAATAATAGATCAAATAGAAACGCATAGCCATTCCAAAATATGCAGCTATTAAAATTATTGTTAGAAAGTTACAGTATAGGTTTTGCAGGACATAGTCACCTGAGAGAAAATCACCAACCCTTAACACTGGGAACTTCTTTTATTCCTCCTTTTTTTTTTTTTTTTAATGCAGGAGAATATACTCAGAAACATGTCTTTGTGTTATATGATGTCCCTTCTTACATGTCATTCTCATTTGCTGGATGCCTCCAGAAGCCATGACCTTATAATTGAAACTTTTCTGAAGTGGTATGAATATGTAGTTGACTGCATTCCCAAATCTTCACTCACAAATTAGGAGCAGCTATGGTAGAAAGACAATCATAACACCAAACATTTTAGACAACAGAGCTTGTTTCAGCCAGATGCTCTGACTCAATTAACCTGATACACTAGTGTAAATAAAGTTTACATGCATGCTATCATATAGAGAACTTTGCCTACTCCTAAGAGTCACATTTAGATAGTAACCCATCATGCAAGAACTTGCGATAGCAAGCATAAGACAGGAATAAATTGCTATTTGGAGTTACCCGCCTAACAGCCGTAATGTGTAAAAGCCCATTTTGGCAAGTTCTGGAAGCTGCCCACTGACACCAAGCTTAACCACATTTCAGCAATCTTCCCCAGTTATGCTTAAAGCAAAAGCCCTCCTCACAAAGAACTGCATCAAATACAGAGGTTTAATATAATATATGTAAATCAGTGCATGGAATACTGCTGAAAAAAAAATTCATAAACAAGGCAGTCTGGCTGCATCTTGACAGCACAGAGCTTCCTCAAACTGAGCCTGTGAGGTGTAGGAATTCCATAAGGAACAAGGGATGTCGCTTATGGGAGCCAGCAGCAGATGTCCAATGGAAACACCAGGATCAGCCCACAGTGCATCTTCCAAAACATTCAGGTGTTTCCAGCCTTCAGGAAACTCTTGCACAGAGAACACTCCCCTCCAGCACACTGGTGGCTGGAATACAGACCTGCTCAGGGACACAGAAAGCAACTCCAGTGTACTATGAACCTGTCTGGATAAATGCAGTACTCTTAATAAAGAGCCAACAGTCCTGACCAGGTAAAGACTTCAGGGAACCTCACAATGGCTCTTTGTCCTGTGTGGGGATACTCCCTACCAGCACTTCATGATGTTTTTGTGGCAGCTCATCACCCAAAAAGCCTACTTGAATACTAGCTAGGTGTCCGTGGCATGGTGCACAACCTCAGGCTTTTTCCTGGTTTAAAAGAGGAGGACACAACTGCAGTTTTGCCTTTGAATTCACCCATTAAAGATAAATTAAACTGAAAAAATATATGCTAAAAAAATAAATAGAAGCTTCTTTCAAATACATAAGTGATTTTTTAAAAACATGCATCAGTACATGAAAATGCAACGCTTTTCTTAGAAAGTGTTTGGTGGTACGTGAATTTGTTTTAAATTTAGTACTCCTCCTTCTTCCCCACATACTTTATACAGACCAACATTCATTTTGTATTTTAATATACAAATAATCCATCATCTTGAAAAAGATCAGGTTGCACAGCTACCTATTCCTGAGAGCATCAACATCCCCATTTGACAATTAAGTTTTTATTAGAAAATAAAACAACACAAATACTATCACACCTCTGTTATAAAGAAGAAATACTCATTAAGATACTTAAACTAACAAAAATAAAACAGACACAAAACAACACCCCCACACACAGAGTACAGGTAACACCAAAAGACAACATGCACCTGTCGGAATGTTGTAAGAGTACTCCAGGTATTACACTTCAATAACAGAGACTGAAACATGTTGCCTAGAGAGGTAGTAGATGCCCCATTCCTGGAAGAGTTCAAGGTCAGGTTGGACAGGGCTCTGAGCAACCTGATCGAGTTGAAGATGTCCCAGTTTCTCTTCTGGGACAGACTGCCAGGGGGTTGGACTAGATGGCCTTTAAAGGTCTCTTCCAACCCCAAATTTTCTGTGATTCAATAGATAAGTCTATTGATTTGAATGCGACCACGAAAATGAAAAGCCTGGAGGCCTAGACAAAACAGCATGCACAGGGGAGCATAAGTAAAACATTAATAGATGTTTGTCTGTTTTGTTAGTGCACCGACGCTGCATGACCTACACAGCCACTTCACCAGCGACGATGCAGTGTAAGCATTATGCATACCCAAGACTCAAACTTAACTTTGCCATCTGCATTCACCTGAGTGGAGATGGAGGAAAGAAGTGGAGAGACAGAAGTAAATGCAAACATTTACAAACAATAAGGCAACAATGATTCCAATTTTCTGGCTGACTGAGAGATGTCCTCTGTGGACAGTAGAAGATATTTTACACTACATATATCCTCTGGACTAATGTCCAGAGCAACTAGTAAGAGTTCAGGTTCATGTCTATCTAATCTGGTGGCCTTCTACGATGGAGTGACTGCAACAGTTGACAAGAGAAGATCAACTGGTGTCATCTAACTAGACTTCTGTAAGGCCTTTGACATGGTCCCACATGACATCACTATCTCCAAATCGGGGGGACATGGATTTGAAGGGTAGACTATTTAGTGGATAAGGAATCGGATGGATGGATGCTGCCAGAATGTTGTGCTCAATGGCTCTACGCCCATGTGGAAGCCAGTGACGAACGGTGTCCCTCATGGCTGTGTTTTGGGACTCATCCTCTTTAAAATCTTCATCAATTATATAGTAAGATCAAGTGCAAGTGCACCCTCAGCAAGTTTGCAGATGACATGAAGCTGAGCAGTGCAGCTGACACAACAGAAGGGACACCTTTCGGAGAAACCTACGCAAACTTGAGAAGTTGGCTCACGAGAACCTCATGAAGTTCAACAAGTCCAAGTGCAAGGTGCTGCATCTGGGTTGGGGCAATACCAGGCATGAGTACAGACTGGGAGATGAACTCATTGAGAGCAGCATAACGGAGAACGACTCAGGGTTCTTGCGGATGAAAAGCTGGACATGAGCTAACAGTGTGTGCTCACAGCCCAAAAGGCCAACTACCTCCTGGGATGCATGGCCAGCAGGTGGGAGGAGGTGATTCTCCCCCTCTACTCTGTCCTTACGAGACCCCACCTGCAGTATTGCAACCATCCCTCAAAGTGCTCAGGGCCAGATTGGATGTGTCTTTGAACAGCTTGGTCTAGTAGAAGCTGTCCCTGCTCACGGCACGGAGGTTGGAAGAAGATGATCTTTAAAGTCCCTTCCAACCCAAACCATTCTACAACTCTAGGATACCCACAACTATACACCTTGAAAAGTGTACTGACCTATTAGTTGGCTCCATGGAACTGTACTTGATTTGCTCTTACTTGACTGTGCTTCAGAGATGTCACAACTCAGGGGAGAGAGGTTCAACAAGCAGTCTTTGGGCCTTCTCACACTTTCAGACCAAGCCTCACCCCTTCATCTGCTGTTGTTGCACTGCACCAAAGAGCAACATGCCCTTATACCCACTGCACTACAATCAGATTGTTTTACCTCCATTGGCTCTGCTTCTCTGCTTTTTTCCCCCAAATGTATCAGAGGTGAAAGCTGTCTCAGCTTCTCAGAGCGTCTGTACATACACAAATTGTGTGAAGGAATCAGATGCCAAAACCTCTGAATGTAAACACCCACTTGACAAGTCAGGACATAAATATGCACAACAGCAGAGCACTCTCCAGGAAAGCAAAAAGCAGTCAAAGCACCATATTTCCAGTATCTGAGGAAAGTATCTAACCTACCACGGTTATGAAACAGGGCTCCAGAATCTGATACAGAAGGAAGGATGTGCATTCACACCAATACCTAGCTCACATGCAGCCAGGACCACTCATGATCCCTCCTTTCCAACTTTTGGACTTGGGGGTGGTGAGCAGCAGTTTTCACTACGAATGAAAGCTGCTTCTTGAAAGCTTATGCTACTTGACTTCAAAATGAATGCAAACTCGGAAATCAAAATAACACTTTTTAAGTTTAAAATGCCTTTAAGCTTTAAACAATTTGAGTAGTTGCATCAAACACCAATGCCTGATTCCAGCATTATCATGCACAAACTTGAAATGAGTTTTAAACGGGGAAAGAGATAGAAAAGTTTGGATTCAGGACAGCAGGAAGACTCATAAAAAGATGCTCAAAGAGAAAGACTGGGACAGAGGAAGACTTGACTTCCACCACAGTCACAATAAAAAAAAAAAAGGAACAAATAAGATGAAACTCCATTCAGTATTTACACTAGAAAATAAGACATATAGCTGGGGCAACTATAGAACATAATTTAATGCACTGGTCAAAAATAAGCCAAAACAGCTCAAAAAGAGAGTGTAGGACAGAATTAAATCAGACAAATAAGACTGAAGTCTTCATCCTGTGAAAATAATGATAGTACAGTGCAGAAGCAAAATTGTCACTTTAAAATTGGCTTTTTCACAGTCAGAGCACAGAGAATGTGGTCGAAATGCAAGTTTAAGGAACACATTGTCCTCTGTCAATCACTCCTGCCTTTGTGACCAAGTAGGGCTGCTCCTTCAGATGTGTTGAAGATGGCCCATAATGGGAAATGAACCAGGGTATTCCTAAATAACCTTTACTTTAAATTTTTACCTTGGACACATTCAGTTATCAAGCTCCTGACACTGACTCCCAGACAAGCCACGTAAGAGCCTGAGGCACGGTGCTGAGAGAGATCTTTTACCAGGTAATGCTGCTGAAACCCCAGTATCATGAGATCATTTCTTCACAGAAGCTCTTCTGAGTAAAACATACTAGTGTTTCTGGCCAGTCTCTAATTGAATTTGGAAAGACTACCTCCCCAGTCCACTCTCCTCCCAGCAGCAAGGCTGGCTCAATCATGTCCTTAATCTCCTCACCTAAATCCCATCCCACTCCTTATTGTACCACCACAGTAGTGTAGCACAAGAAATAAATAGGGCTGCATGGAGAATCAACCAGGAGAGCAGAGAAGCAACCCAGAAAAGATAAACAAGATGAATAAAAAATGAAAAGGAGCAGAGGGGATGATTACAGCTGGATCAGAGCTTTAACTCATTCTCAGTACGACAAATAGATGAGGACAACATACTGGTGCAGTGAACACCTCAAGCCTGTAACTGCAGTTAAGAAACCGCTGCATATATTTTAGCATTAAGTATATTTTAAATTCAACTCTACAGACAGACCTCAGGGAATACACATGCAAATATTCATTGCTGAGAGTGATAAGACAACACTGCATAACACCCAAGAGTTACCCAACTGACTTGCCCCTTCCTCCCTTATCTTTCTCACCCCTGTTTCTGAGGGATATAAAAACAAGACTCAATACCATTCAATCTACTGCACAGTGATAAAACAGAATTGATCTGCTTCTCTTTGGTTTTACCTAACATAACTTTGAGAAGTCTTGAACTGCATCTATTTATATCAAACAGAGCAAATGATGTAAGCAGTTGAGTTGTTCCTCCTCTGTACAGACAAGAACTTTACATAAAAGAACAAAGGCAAAATATTTCCTGTGTGGGTTTTTTTTCCCCCTCAGATTTTGAAAGTTTTTTTATAAATCCTAGTATTGTAAGACTTTTTCCAGATTTATTTCAGCTTCTGCAAGTGAGAAGCCTAATTTGTCTATCTTCTCTTAATAACCACACCTTAAGAGAAGATCCGCTTCAGACAGACTGTTTACCTGCTTTCCTTTTTTATGTCCAGCAGCACAAAATAGGGAACCCAAGGCTGCTCACTGACAAGTTTATTTCAGCCAAATGCCTTCTCCCCTTGGTTACTTTGAAACATTGGAAAGCCATGACTATTCTTAAGAATCACAGAATAATAGAATGGTTTGGGCTGGAAGGGACCTTCAAGATAATCTTGTTCGAACTCTCCTGCCATGGGCTGGGACATCTTCCACTAGACCAAGCCTTATCCTGCCTATCTCTGAACAGTTTCATGGAGGGGTCACCCACAGCTTCTCTGGATAACCAGTTCCAGTGCCTCACCACTCTCACAGTAAAGAATTTTTTCTTAATATCCAATCTAAACTTGCCCTCCTTCAGTTTAAAGCCATTTCCCCTTGTCCTGTCACTATATGCTCTTCTAAAAAGTACCCCTCCATCTCTCTTGTAGCCCCCTTCGGGTACTGAAAGGCCACTATAATGTCTCCCCAGAGGCTTCTTTTCTCCAGACTGAACAAACCCATTTCCTTTGCTTTATAGGTATATTTTAGCACCTAGCTTTTGTGCTGGTTCGTCTTCTTCCTGGCTGCAGCATTTGGCACCACTTTAAATACTGAGGTACCTGTTAGGCTCAAGGATTTCATTATCTGAGAAAATTAGCATTTAGCCTAAACTTACTTTTGGAATTATTTCAGTTTTTGTTTGACAGCTTTTATTAGCAGCATCTTCTCTTGCAAGGAGAGAAGAGGGGATTTATTTGACTTCAATGTCTTTTATTCTAGAGTGTCACTCTGTATAGGGGGATAAGGCTACAGATATAAAGTAAGATACTTCTTATGAGATGCAATTTTATACTGCCCTAGAAAATCCTCTGTAATCCTTATATTAACATCAAAACTGCAGCAGGTCTGTTCTACGAAAGAGCTGAAGTTTCAGATGTGTTGTTCTGAAGTTATACATGCAGGATTTGCAGATGGAGGTGATATCTTGTCTTTACACCTGAGAAGTGTATATAGTATGTATATAGTAAAAGAAAGCTTTTATTTTGGTTTGGGCAAATGTTTATGAATACATCTTCATCACAGACTTTAAGAGACAGAATGTCTTATTAGTATATACAGCTTAGTGAATATTTTTAAACACCAATGAGATAAGCTGTTATGATCCACATCATGGACTTAGAATACTAAACATCCCAGAGCTGATCTGTCAGATTGAATAACTCCTGATCACCTGAAAAATCTGTCAAATGCATTCTTCCTGGACATCCTCAATGCTCAAGCTCAGTCAATCTGAGGAGGAGCAGGGAAAAGGGAAAGACATATGTCTGGTATTTACCAGTTCCACAGACCTATACATACATTTTTGTCTTCATACTGGTTTTGAGAACACATCTGCATTTTATACAGTACCATCTATTCTTAAACACTAGCAGCACGAGTCAACTGTAAGAAAAATGAAAAACAGTACTGAAGTTCTTTAAAAGTAGATGTTTGAAGACAGCACCCTCTAAGAGAAAGACACGCAAGTCAGGCTGTCACTGCTAAGAATCCCAGGCACCACAGTGGAGTTCACACATGTGACCACAGACACAGAACAGTTCACTGAGTTCTTCAAGCCCAGACCAAAATCCAGTCTTCTCTAGAAGCACAGGCAACTCTTATATCTAGATTAATGAAGTCACTCTGTCTGTGAAAGGGAAGAAAGCAAATAGGTTTCAGGCTGTGACCCAGGTAAACTGTAATGCCAAGCTCCATGAGGACACTGAATAATAAAAGAGAATAGGGGTCAATACTTTTTCCTCCTTTAACGTAGAGCCTGTGAAGTTGGTTTGTTCCTTACATACAGAACCTTCGTGATTTTTCTGTACGGGAAGATTCGTCACATATCAAGTTTATTTCAAACACTGAAGAATTTGTTGTTTCTTTAGATTTCATATTCAACAGGTTCTTTAAAACACTTTAAACCCCCAGCAAATCCAAACAAACAAAAAAGTCAGCAAACAAAAAATGACACACTACCCTGAGGAACTTCCAAAATAGCCACTGAAAACTCACTGTGTAGTAACTAAACAACCAAAATATAAACATAACTACTTCTTCTCTCAACCCGTCCAGGAGAAGCATGCAATCACCACCTTTTAAATCCAAATTTAGGGGTTTCTAGCCATTTCAAATGACTGTGAAAAACTAAGGAATTTAACATCGAGACAGCAGTTCCCATTTACTGAAGCAAAAGCAGAAACAATGCCAATAAACCCCAAAAAGCCTCAAAGTATAGTTCTGGTTTGGGTGTGACTTGAAGCATTAGACCCAGATTTCGGAAGCGAAGGAGAGCAGGGAGGGGTGCGTACACCTCTGAAAACAAAGTAAACTCATTTTGCCCACGTAGGCAGTGCTCCACAGCGTGACACAGCTGTTAACTTACCTGCTGTCCCACAGTCGCGAGAGATAAACACTGTTACTGCGGCGCTGTGTTCCTAAGCCTCAGATTCTAAATCGCTTCTCCCCGTTCCTGGCTCTTCCTCTAACTGAAGGCAGGAAAGACAACTACGAAAACAACAGCATTCCTAATCTCAGCACCTTAAGCATACGCGGAATTTGCGCTGCGAAATTACTTGTATCCTTAACCAGAGAACGCATAATCCACAAGGGTGAGACTCGGTGTTTCCCGCACCCCTCCATGCCCGTATTACTTCGTACTCTATCACCTCGCGTGGCTTCGCTTACAACACGCACCAACTCCTTCCCCTGCAACCCAACACCCCCGGCAACAAGCGTGAGGTGGCACTGCCACAAATTCAGCGTGAGGGGAAGGAAAAAACGCAATTCGAGGGCAGTGCTTCCCGCCAGCGGTGACAGACCGGAGAGGCGCCGGTGACGAGTAGCCCAGCTGGGGCTCCACACCGGTACTGGTAGCGGGGTCCACCAGCCCCGGCCTTCGGCAGCCCCCGGCCCCGCAGCGGGAGCTGGACACCCACCTGCACGGCGGGGAAGGCGCTCTTCAGCAGGTAGAACATCCTGCGGTTGGAGAGGAGGTCGCCGGTCGTCAGCTGCTCCTCGGCCCCCTCCCGCGTCTTCCCCTTCGCCTTGGCGTTGAGGACGTTTCCCTCGCGGACCCGCTTCACCTCCTCCCCGCCCCTGGTGGCGGCCAGGACGGACACGGCCAGCAGCTCCCGCAGGTCCACGGCGCCGCCGGCCGCGGAGCCGTGGGGCGTCTCGGGCCCGGCGGCTGCCGGCTCGCTCAGCATGAAGAAGGCGAAGCGGCCGGCCAGGAAGCCGGAGTAGAGGTGGTAGAGGACGCCCAGCCCCAGCAGGCAGAACACGGCCATGCCGAGCGGCGAGAGGCGGATGCCCATGGGGGCCATGGCCGCGGGGCAGGGGGGCGCCGCGGGACGGGCGGGCGGCGGGGCCGGGCGCTCAGCACAGACCCATGGCACCGCCGGGGCGCTCCGCTCCCTCTGCTGCGGCGGGGCCGGACCGGCTCCACGCTCCCCGGCGGAGCGGCAGCGCCGTCTGTATCCGGGTCAGGCGAAGGCGGAGCCCGCGGTTCGCACTGAGCATGTCCCGCTGCCCGCGGGTGGGACCGTCCGCGCCCGCTGCTGGGGCCCGGCGGGAGGCATCGGGATACCTGTGTTACCTGCCGTGGGCATTCTTGGCAGCACACACTGCCCTTCGCGCGCTGGTGCTCCTGAACGGTGTAGTTTGGGGTGATTTTTTTCCCCCTCATCTCCTTCTAGGCAGCAGGTGCGCCGGCAGCCCACAGCGGCGGAGCCGAGGGAGCTGCCCCAGCCCGCCCGGCGCGCTGGGAAGGAGTTTTCTGCTGGAAGTCGCTGGTGGCGTAAATTGCCACTAAATTTCTGGAGACGTGCTGTTAGCGGTGCTGAGTGTCAGTGCCGAGCATCTCCTGTTACTGTCATAGTGGTTCGGGAAGTTTGAGACTCTCGGCCCGGTTGGAAAAGGGAAGGGCCACGAAGCTGAGAATTCCTCTCATTCCTCTCATTCAGTAAAATGAAGCAAATCCAACTGTTTTCTCAGCCAAGTGATGTGCTAAAGGCCTGCCTGTCGTAATTTATACTTTTTCTTTGCACTTCAGTTGGTTTGGAGTAGTGTGAAACTATGTTTGTAGCCACGATGGGCATCTGGGGTGGAAACTGGGAAGAGTCTGATTTCTGTCTGTTCTCATTCCTAATTCTTTCTAGTACTTTAGAGTAAGTTAGAAACAAAAGAATTCAGCATTATTCGAATTAATTACTTATTGTTTACTCAAGCAATATTCATGTCTGTTGAAATTCAGGTTGTAGGAAGAGACCTCAATAGTAACTCTGGGAAGAAGTAATTACTTGGGATTGTGCATTATAACTGTTTTCTCGTGATCTTGTGGGGTTTTTGTTTGTTTGTTTGTTTGTTTTTGTTGTTGTTTGTGGGGTTTTGTTGTTTGTTTGTTTGTTTAAGTATTAAACTTATGTAATCAAAAATGTGAAAACTAGGAAAGACCAAAATTAAGATTGATTTTCAAACTGAAGTTGCCATATCATGTGTTCCCATTTTATTGGCATCTGCAATTATGTGGTTACGTACCAAATATCCTGCAGGATCACACCAAATCAGAAGTGTACCTGAATGTGCAGGGAGTGAAAATTAAAGAAAGAATATTAAAACAAGAAAGCATTCAATTTGAAATAGGATTCATGAGTTGGATTTTACTCTTAGCTATGCTGGGATTAAAGTTTATGTGTTACAACTGGAATGTCCATGTTTTTCAGCTTCTCATTCTTTTTAAGGTACAAGTTGTTGGTGTTTTCCTACGTAGTTGCTTCTCTGGCAGAAAAGGGGCTTGAAAGCTTGAAAGTTCACTTTCCTTAATATTGATTTCACGATTCAGCATTTCACATAATAATAATTAATGGTAAGAAACTATGCAGCAATACAGGGCTGGTATTAGACAGAGCTTACTTGTGTCAGTAATGAGCTATAAATACAAGACTTTACAAGCATGCATAGTTTTTGTGTCCCCTTTTAAAAAATACTGGGCAAAATAGTCAACAGCTGTGCTGCCTGATGCTATCAGTAACAGTTTATGTGTGTTCAGTAAACTGGAATTTTAAACTGCTGTTGGAGAAAACCCAGGAGAAGGAAGAAAACCTGCAACTTTATGAACTGATTTCTTACTTAATGGAAAGAAAGTAAAACACTAGGCTTTTTGTACCACTGACGTTTGCAGAGACCTTACAGAGGTACAGAAAATTAATGGATTTATTACTCGCTGCTTACATTTTTATGCCTGCAATAAACATAGACAGAAAATATTAACAGTAATGTAAGCTGTGAAGAGAACGGTGCACAGAGGGCTCCTTATTTCCGTGATACTGTATGTACCATCTGTGCCATGTTTCAGAATAAACAGTGTTCATTACTGAATGCAATCATACCAGTAGACAATATGCTGACATCTTGCTTCTCTGTAGCACTCTTATTCTGTAATTAGTGATATAATTTTTAAAGGTCTCAGCCTGGCACCTCCCATGCTGTTTTCCCTAAATCCGTAGATCAAGTTCCTCTTGTTTATCCAGGGTGCTGTTGGCTTCACATGGACTCCAGACTGCCACAGAGACCTTTGCAAAGTAATCCTGGCAGATGGTATAAAGGGAGTTTATGCAAGGTTTCTTTGTTGCTTCAACCTGTAAGATAGGTTTTCAGACACCGCGGTGTAGGCATAAAATGAAATCAGCTTGGAAAAAAAAAGTGTCTATTCACTCTTAGGAAAAGGAGATTTATCTCTTTACTTGAGGGGTAAGGTAAAAATCTCATGGAAATGTTCCGCTGGAAAATATATAATTATTCTTTTGGACACTTTAGCTAATTGTCGGCCAGATAATTTGATATATTTGAAAAAAAAAGTCTGAAACAAACCAAGTTTTTAAGCTTATTTGTATTTTTGACAGAAAAATTATAACCATCTCTAATACTGAAGTGATCCTTAACTGGACGAAAAAAGGGTGCTCCAACATGGATTGAAGCTGGGGATGCAGATCTGATGGTACATATGTTCCTATTGGATCTGTGTCAGCAGCCATTCTAGGAGTCAGCTTTATATGAAGGCAGCCTTGAGGACCTGAACAAGGGTGATGTGCTGAAAGTAATGTACCCCTTTAGCTTCCCAGAGAAACTGTCACTGTGGAATGTCTTGGCAGAGTTTCTCAGGTGAGTTGCAGTGTGGTGGGAGTGAAATGCCTTGCTTTCCATTAGATTCATCTAGCAGAGGCTGTGCATGACAGAGGCAACATATTACACTCTGGTTCCCTCCTGGAACTTACCAAGAGAGATGCTTCCGCTGTTCACTGCAGAACATTCATGAGATGAATGGTGGTGACTTCGTCAGAAGAATTATACTTTGAGTTCAGGAAGTTGACAAATGAAGAGGCCACTTGCTCGTAGGGAAAAGGCATTAACATGTCCTGAGCACTAGGTGCTGATCCCCAAGAAGCACAGTGAGGAAGGCTGTGTAGGTACTGGTGACCTCTGGCCATTGTCAGGGAAGTCAGTGCTGGATAGGAGAAAGCCATGGCTATGCACAGAACCCTTATTTGTGCTCTGTGTGTGTGGGGAGAGTGCCAGGGCACAGGGAGTTCGGTGTCACTGACTTGTAGAGTCTGTGGCAAGAATGTATAAACTAGTGAGCTCTCATCTTTGTCCCGGCTAGTAGTTTTTTGTCAGCGGTACTTTATAGTGTAATGTATTACCGTGGCTGCTTTGCCAGCATCATTGCTAACTCGTGTTAAAACAGGACATCTTCCACGTGAGCCGGTTAGCAGGGTCTGTCAGCAGCCACAGAAGTGTTGCTGGTTGTTTCTCTGTGACTCCTTCCTAACCCTGATGGCTTATGAAGCCATTCACAGGCAACCTTCTTGAGTACTCAGTTTTTGTCTGCAGCTGCAGTGTGTCTGTGGAAAAGATGGGGAGCCCCTCAGGGTAAGAGCTGAGTTTGATCTGCAGCACATGAAAAAGATCTGCTATGTCTGTGCTTCTGAGAGGCCAAGAAAGAGCAGATGGCTGTCGGATGGGACCAGAGAACCCAGGGAGAACCTGCTGTGAAAGTGCCAGCACCAGCTGCAGCCACTATATTTCCCTGACAGTGCTGGGAAGGTAGTCCATGAGGGAGTCCCATACAAGATCTTTCATAATATGGAGTAGCTTTTCCTTGCATAGAGCATTTGATTGGTGCAGTATGTGTGTATGGGCAGCTATGAATAGTTGGTTTTTGCAGTCAGATTCTTCCTTCTTTCTCTCTCTTTTCTCCTATTATTTTCTGTCCTTTCCTGGTGATTTCGCTTTTAACACTGCCTTGCCCAATCCTGTTTGCAGCAGCAGTTCCAGTTATAACTGTCTCTTTCTTATATCTTGACTTGACTCTTCAGGGCTGAGAGCCTTGGGGGGGTTGTGCAAAGACATATCAAACTTAAGGGTATTTTTTAAGGGCTTTATTTAAATTAGTTTGTAAAATAAAAGCAGAATGCTATAAAACAGGTGAAGTATGAAGGTGGACCAAACAGGACACAAAAAGGTGGATGAATGTCTCTGTTTTAGAGAGTGTATCTGAAGAGTTCCTAGGTACCTGTCCATGTTTTCTCAGAGGTTTCCTCCCCATAACAGTATGCTTGTTGGCCATACTTGCTTGCTTTTCCTTTGTGGAGAAGAAATGGAGCCAAATACACCCGAAGGCTGTGCTGCTGTTCAGTGGAAACCCGATAGGTTGGAGAACTGTGCAGAGAGAAAGCTAATGATGTTCAACAACGGCAAATGTAGGGTCCTGCACCTGTGGAAGAATAATGCCAAGTACCTATACAGGTTGGGGGCTGACCTACTAAAGAGCAGTTCTGCAGAGAAGGACCTGAGAGTCTTGGTGGATGACAAGTTGATCATGAGCTGGCAGTGTGCCCTTGCTGCCAGGAGGGCTAATATTATCCAGGAAGAGTGTGGCTAGCAGGTCGAGGAAGATGATCCTCCCCCTCTCCTGGGCCCTAGTGGGACCACATCTGGAGTATTGTGTTCAATTCGGATCTCCACAGTTCAAGAAAGACAAGGAACTACTGGAGAGGTCCAACTGAAGGCCATAAAGATGATGGAGCATCTCTCTTATGAGGAAAGAGTGTGGGAGCTGGGCCTGTTTAGTCTAGAGAAGACTTAGAGGGAATCTCATTAAAGCATATAAATATCTCAAAGGCAGGTGTCAAGAGGTTGGTGCCAGACTCTTTTCAGTGGTGCCCAGTGACAGGACAAGGAGCAATGGCCATAAACTAAAACACAAGAAGTTCCACATCAACATGAGGAAGAACTTCTTCACATTGAGTGGGGCAGAGCACTGGAACAGGCTGCCCAGGGAGCTTGTGGAGTCTTCCTGTCTGGAGACATTCAAAATCCACTGGGACACGTTCCTGTGTAACCTGCTCTAGGCTACTCTGCCTTGGTGGGAGGGTTGGACTAGATGATGTCCAGAGGTATCTTCCAACCCTAACAATTGTGTGATTCTGTGAAATGTAAATATAGGAATGGGCTATACTCTGCAGTCTATGTGGGAATTACATCTGTATTCCTCACCAGGACAAGATCCAGCTCCTGGATCCCACTGCCAGAGCCAGAGCTGTCATGAGTATTCATGATCTGTGCAGAACCTGTCTCCTGCATTGCTCTGCTTAGTGCTGATACTGAGATGTTCAGCCAACAGCGATGCAGCAAAGCTCCTCACTGATTGCCAGGAGAGATTGCTTTGCCCCCCTACCTACTCTCTCCCATGAGTTTCTCAGTGCACTAGGCTGCATCCAGGGAATGCTACCTATGGCAAGTCTGGCTCTGTGCCAGGGCTTGGTTCTCACTTAGTGGCAATGCCAAGATTATATTGAATCTCTTGTGATTCAGGAGAAGGCCTAAGGGAAAACGGAAGAGCCCAATCCAAGAGAGGGTATCCAAGGTGAAGGACACGTGCAAAGTATTATAGAAAGAGAGCTGACTATGGTGAGACTCCTGAAAGAAAGAGCATGGTCCAAGCCTGCGTTAGCAGAAAAGCATCTGCAGTCAGGTCCTGTGAGCTCAGGAGTCAAGCAGTGGGAAGGGATCTGAAAGGATCTGTGGGGTGGTCTGGGGAATTCTGATACAGGTACCTTCTGTTCAATCTGATGCAAAACTGGTTAGCCAAAATGTTTGGAACAAATTTTAATGGACACAGTCTTTATAAATCAGATCAGAACTTATCTAACTCCAAAATTTTAGTGTGCTCCTTCAAGACCTTGTGCCATCTTATGGGTACAGCCAAACCTTGTTTAGGATGATGAGAAATGCTGCCTTTTTGAGTCACAGATTTGTTAGTAAGCCAGTTAGGTACAGAGCTTAAGAGCTATTCTGAAAAAAAAAAAGTATCTCCAAGGAAATTAAAAAGTCTTTAAGAAGTCAAGTTGAGAAATATCTTCCGAATAAGTAAGAAATTAAGAAGTTTAGAAGGGAAAAGGCTGAATTTGTATGCAACCCTTAGAGGATTAAAAGAGCGAGCTTATCTGTAAAAGCTTATGTGATACTTAAAAAGAGGCTCTGTAGATACACTAAGCTATATGGTATGCAGAAGACTACAACCAAAGGAAATATGAGGAGGGATTTTTTTTTTATATTTGATCTTGGTACGAAAAGCTTAAGTGCTTGTAACTTTGTCAGTTTTGGATGCTGTACAGAGAAATCCTTTGTTTGAATTGTAAACAGCTTAGGAGTTAAATGTAATTTTACTGGTAACTGAAATCCAAGGCTGTGGAGATTCTGAACCCCACAGCGTAGGAAATGCCCAGCACTCTGGCACAGGTGAAGTGCATTGAAGCTGTGCAGAGCTGTTTGACAGAGTGTTACAAAAATCAGGCAAAGCAGAAAAATTTGATGGTGACAACAAGGAAACTACTGTGTTGACAATAAAGCAGTGGGGAAGACACTGAAGTGCAGGAATATTAAGGGATTTTGTGGCAGCTGTCAGGTATAACCTACACTTTGATCAAATAAATTACTTAGTGTGGAGTAAAGTGTAGGGGTCCAACATAAAGAGATTATAGTAAATGACCTGATAGTCATTTCTGGTCCTACATGCAAAAGTGCAAGTCTGTTAAGTGAGTAAAAATGCTATCAAATTAGAACAACATTTGCATATGAATTGAAAATATCCATTAGCGTGAAATACTCATTCAGTTTATGAAGTAATAGATGACATATAAGTACAAGCCAGTGAAATATCATATTTTACAGCTTTATGGAGATTCTTCTTTAAAAGTCTAGTATATATCGCCTGAGGGGTTTCATTGCTGTTGGATTCTAACAGAGCCTTCCAGAAAGGGTTGTGATGGTAAGATCCTCTCAGCTAGGCAGAACTTAATTTTAGCACCGTGCTGGTTTACAGAGACACCTCTCAGAGTGGTCACAATTATTCGCAGATTTTCTGTCTACTCAAAACAAGGCAGCATGTTCTCTTGCTTCTAGCACAGCAGAAAGTTTCAGAATTGACACTGAGTGCTATCAGTTCATCAGGAGTTGGGTGGCAATCACAGCTGAAGAGGGTTTTTGCTCCTCTTTCAATTCATGACAGCTCATTTCTGGCCCCACACTTTTCTATCCCTAGTTGTACCACCACAGCTATTCATGGAACTCTCCTTCAAACAGAGCCAGAGTTAAATCAGTTTTATGTCCCTGTGTAGTGCTGCCCACCTGAGCTCTTTATCTTGGTATGAGCTCAAACCTGCCTGCTCTCCCCGTAACAAGCTGTCCTCAGCTGTGTGTTTCCACTACTTCTGTGCAGAGTAGTGTAAATGAAGCCTCATGGAGAGATGGACCAGGGAACTCGTCCATCTGAAAACAAACCCAGCAAAGTGAATAGAAAGCATTGGGCATAGTGTTGTCCCTGAAGTCCTGCATTGTGAAACTGCCTCCTGTGCTTCCTGTTGTAGCTGCAATATAGTTTTGCAAAAGAGTGTGAATACCCTCAATAAAAGTGCTTGTGCTCATTGAATATCTGAGGATGGTTACTTCAAAAGGAAGTAATAAAACCCGGGTCTTCCCATAGACAATGCCTTTGAAGGAGGCAATCTTAAAGTCTAGGCTGATTGAGTGCTCCTGGCCACAGCCCTCAAAATTTACACTGGTGTAGTGCTGCAATCCCCTTGGCATGCCTTTTGCAGCCCCAGTGTCCCTGGAGCTGTAGGCTTTGTGGTTCTCTGAGCCCTAACCCTAACCCTAATAACAGCTTGGGATTGAGGCTGAGGTGCTCACTGCCATGGATGGCCAAGAACAGAAAGATGTGGAGGCAGCAACGTTGGTGCACTGCTGTGCTGCTCTCAGCATGTCTTTTACAGCCCCAGTGTCCGTGGAGGCAGCAACGTTGGTGCACTGCTGTGCTGCTCTCAGCATGTCTTTTACAGCCCCAGTGTCCCTGGAGCCGTAGGCTTTATGGCTTTCTGAACTCCTACTCTTTTCTCTTCTTGAAACCAGTGGTAATTAGTTGCTTTTGGCTTTTTCCTTTCTGCCATACCTGTATCTTGGTTTTTATCTTCTATGCTCCCTTAGTTAAGTTGTCATTGGTTTACCTTGTTGTTGATAATACTAATAATGCTAGTTTTTGTCCTGTGTGAAATATTTAAAGAATTACAGAATCATAAAATCACTGAATCATTAAGGATGGAAAAGACCTCTAAAATCATTGAATCCAACCATTAACCCAGCACCACCATGTTCAGCAGTAAACCGTGTCCCCAAGTGCTACATTCACATGTTTTTTAAACACTTCCAGAGATGGTGATTCCAGCACTTCCCTGGACAGTCTGTTCCAATGCCTGTCAACCCTTTCAGTAAAGAAATTTTTCATAATTTCTAATCTAAACCTCCCCTGGCAGAATTTAAGGCCACTTCCTCATCCTGTTGCATGTGAACTGTGTAAAGAGACCGACCTAAAACTCACTACAACCTCCTTTCGGGTAGTTGTAGAGAGTGGTAAGGTCTTCCCTGACCTGCGTTTTCTCCTGGTTAAACAACCCCAGTTCTGTCAGCTGTTCCTCATAAGATTTCTGCTCTAGATCCTTCACCATCTCTGTTGCCCTTCTCTGGACACGCTCCAGTGCCTCAAATGTCTTTGCTATAGTGAGAGGCTCAAAACTGAACACAGAATTTGAGGTGCAGCCTCACCAGTACCAAGTACTGGGGGACGATCACTGCCCTAGTCCTGTTGGCAACACTGTTTCTGATCCAAGCCAGGATGCCATTGGCTCTTTTGGCCACCTGGGCACACTGCTGGCTCATGTTTAGTCAGCTGTCAAACATCACCCCCAGTTCCTTTTCACCATCCAGCTTTCCAGCCACTCCTCCCAGCCTGTAGCACTGCATGGGGTTGTTGTGTCCCAAGTGCACAACCTGGCACTTTGCCTTCTTGAACCTCATACAGTTGGCCTCAGCCCATCAATCCAGCCTGTCCAGGTTCCACTGCAGAGCCTTCCTGCCCTCCAGCAGATCCATACTCCCACCTGACTTGGTGTCATTGCGAACTTGGTGTCATTGGACTAAGGGTGCCCTTGATCCCCTTATCCAAATCATCTATAAAGATATTAAAACAGGACTGGCCCCAATACTGAGCTCTGGGGAACACCACTAGTGATGGCTGCCAACTGGACTTAACCCCACCCACCACCACTCTGGGCCTGTCCATCCAGTCAATTTTTTATCCGGTGAACAGTACACCCATCCAAGCCATGAGCAGCCAGTCCCTTCAGGAGAATGTTGTGGGAGACAGTGCCAAAGGCTCCACTGAAGTCCAGGTAGACAACATTCGCAACCTTTCCCTCATCCACTAAGCAGGGTCTCCTTGTCACATGAGATCAGGTTGGTCAAGCCAGGACCTGTCTTTCATAAACTCGTGCTGGCTGGGCCTGATCCTCTGATTGTTTTGTGCGTGTCGTGTGATGGCACTTCAGATGATCTGCTCCATAACCTTTCTTGGCAACGACGTCATGCTTGACAGGCCTGTAGTTCCCCAGGTCCTCCTTCCGGCCCTTGTAGATGGGCATCACATTTGCTAACCTCTGGTCACCTGGGACATCCCCCATTAGCCAGGACTGCTGAAATGATTGAAAGTGAGCATTTCTGCGAGCTCCTGCCATACTCATGTGTGGATCCCTTCTGGCCCCATAGACTTGTGTGTGTCTAAGCAACATAGCAGGTCACTGACCGTTTTCCCTTTGGATTACGAGGGCTTCATTCTGCTCCCTGCCTCTGTTTCCCAGCTCAGGGGGCTAGGTACCCTGGTCTTTTAAAGACTCAGACAAAGAAGTCATTAAGTAGCTCAATCTTCCTCATCCTTTGCCACTATGTTTCCCCCTGAATACAATAAAGGATGGAGATTCTCCCTAGCCCTCCTTTGCTGATGATGTATCGTAAAAACATTTTTTGTTGTCTTTTACTGACTTAATAGATTTAGTTCCGGTTAGGCTTTGGCCCTTCTAATTTTCTTCCTGCATAACCTCACAATATCTTTCTAGTCTTCCTGAGTAGCCTGGCCTTTCTTCCAAAGGTGATAAAAAATGTTTATCACCCTCTGTTTATAATACTTAATTTTAAAAGATGAGGGTTTAATAACAATTTTTTACTACTTCATTTAGGAAAATTAGGATATTATGAGTGAGATTTATGGACTACCCGGGAAGAATAGCTGAAAGAATAATTGCTGTTTTGTCCTTTTAGTACTTTTCTAGATGTCAGACTAGGCAGATGAAAAGGAGCAGTGGGAACAGAGGAGAATGTTGGCTGAAGGATGATGGATGTAATGTAGCAGTGTGGGCTGTTCTCAAGTATTTATGGGAAACTTTTTGTCTCTGTAGTTATCATTAGAAGTTGCAACAAACAATTTTTCTGAGACATTCATAAGTAAGATCCACTCTGTTAAAAATGCCATCCTTCTGCGTGTGTAATATTGTTATGTGTGTGTGATTATGGAACTCTGTTTAGAATGGTGTCCTTTAGTTTTTTACTAGTGTTGTGTAGGCAATGCCTTGTTCCCCATTTCTAAAAGAAAACTGTGCACTATCATAGTATCTTCACATCAGTGAAATATTTGGAAACAGTGGGGTTCTTGTTTGTTTTTGCCTCAAAAAGAGTCAAACTGTTGGCTGCCTTCCTTTGTCATTTTTTGAATGTGAGCATGTTGTTCCATGATAATGTTTGGAAATAGTAGGCTAAGAGAGGAGCTGCACAAACTCAGACTCTCTCCCCACAGATGCACAAAATGTGCTCTCAGACATCAGACAATGTTCTCATGCTCATAAAAAAGCATATTTGTGTATTCAAATAAAATTTCTGTTAAGCAGAGTAGAACTACATGCACCAATTGCATCAGTCAAGTGGCTGTTTTTTCAAAGTATCTTTCAATATTAATCAGAAAATTGTTCCAAAACAACTGTATTTTATTTGAACGTGGCAGACTGGCTTTTTGTCTTTACATATAGTTATGAGCCTCACAAAATATTCTAGAATAGAAATATGAATTTTTATTATTAATATTCTCCTGGGCAGTAAGAGTAATAATATTTTTTTAGAGAGACTAAAATTTGATGCCTTAAACATTTTTCCTGGTTAGTCAAAGAAAATGTTGTTGACTGATACATCTATCTTGACATTAAAGAGCTTGAACAGTATATTTAAAATTTTTCCCCTCATAAAAATTTATTCCTTATTTTACTATTGCCTTAGTTATTTTCTGCAATCAACCCATGTTAATCTGACTTTTACACCTAAGAAGAGCTGCAAACAAAATTTGGCTAATTTTCTCTTAATGACAATGTTTCTCTAAAATAAAATAAATGTCTTCCAAGACACTTAATCCCTCAAGCTCATTGAATCCAATGAAGTAAGGATTTCCCCTCCAAATCCCACCTCTTGCTTCCTGTTTTCTTGTAAGAAATGAAGAATGAGCAAGACAGTTCTTGGAAAGTAAAACTCTTTACACAAACACCCCTGTTCTTCAATGTGTAGTCTCAGGAAGACCATGAATACATTTAATTCAGAACTCCAGTTGTAAAATGTTTCCAGTTCCCTGACCAGGAAGGCCTCTTGTGATTGCTCTTCAGTCACAGTGTGCAAATGTTGAGTTTTGAAGCAAGTTAAAAGCCAGGGAGGCATGATATGTGTGTCATGGTTTGAGAAGGAAAGAGACAAATTTTCATGTGGCTGATGTGGCTCTAGTTTCCATATAAGTTTGCTGTGGTTGGTTAGTGCACACTCAGCAAGTCTCTAACCAGCCAGATTCTTGCATTAACATCAGGGATGTGTGGTGGTGGTTTTCAAAGTCGCACAAAAATGTTAGGCTGTGTTAGAACTGAGTACAACCAAATATGTGGGTCCTAGTTCTAGATGTGTCTGGAATATCTGAACAATAACAGATGGAGACAGACTGCAAGTGCTGTTCAGATATTAAAGTGCATTATAAAGCACATTCCTGTTTGAAAAAGAATCTATCAACCTGGAATAAATACCTAGGTGCTTTGATTATTTCCTATCATGTGTACATGAGACAGTGCCACTCATAGATACTGTTCAGCTTTCTTCCTTACAACTTGTAAATAGGGACTGCAGAACTGGGCTCTCAAGGCATACCTTGCAGCATAACCTTGAACATTTGGATACTGATGACAAAGTGGTAGGGAAAAAACTTTTTTTTAAAGCAGGACCCTAAAGGCAAGCTTGTATATATATGCTATACCATTCAACTTTTTTTTTTTTTTTAGTGCTAAACATTTAGATTGACATCTAGGAACAAACAGTTAAAATAGGTTATACTATTATCCCATTTAACTTTATTGGTGCCTTTCCACATCTTAAGATATAACCTGACAGGATGAGCCAGCAATGTCAGAAGGAAATGAAACTATATGCTTGGTTTCTAATCTTTGCTTAAGCACAAAATATTTGTGTATATGTATACATACATATATGTGCATATATATATATGTATGTAAAAAAATGCTGTCTTCTGAACAATTCAAATAATACTTTGCCAAATGTGACTGTGGTCTTACTGCTCCATAAGTATAATCTCCCACAAAGTTTATATCTCTTCCTCTGTAGCCTGAGTAGTATATCATTTCCAGGAACATTTAATTTCTTGCTGATTCATTTTAAGGTATTGAGCTGTATTTCATCAAGCTGCAGGTTACCTTGTTATTGTTGATGCCTAATTTCAGGACACGGAAACCCTTAGGTTGCAAACTTACCAGTCTGCCAAAGAGCTGTGTGTTACTGGTGCTATATTTCTGGTTTAGTGATTACTGTCCCTATCACAGCAGCATTATTCAGACCCTTTCTGGGTTGATTGCTCCCAGAGCTGTTGCTTTGTAATGCACAGCACTAAATAAATTGATATTCCATACCCCAAAAGGCAGTAGAGTAGAAAGTTAAACTGGAATGTCATCATTTTATTAATTTCCCAGGGAGGAAACAGTGAACTTAGTTGAATCAGACTGTCTGCTGTTGCTAAGATACTGGCATATGAACAAAACTTCATGGTCAGAAAAATAAAGCTAACACATGTGAGAGAATCAGCCCTAGGCGCTCAATCTCTTCCCACAGCAGAAAGCTATCATCCATCAACACAATCACCAGAGGGCTACATGCAATCTGAACAAGCACTTTAACATACTGGTAATGCAGCTCAACAAAGGTGAATTTGTCAAGAAAGTGTTTAAAGCAAATGTCCATGTGTAAATTTGTCACACTACATTGCCTGAGCCAAAACTGGTTGAGGTGGTGCTCCAAGGATCTGTCTCTCCCTCTTCCTCTCTCTCTCTGTACGTGTGTATCTACGTATGTATGTATTACACAGACTGTCACTGATGCTTCCATTCGTTGTGTATTCAGATTTGTTCCACAGGGCAGGCAAGAGGTGCTGGAGCAAGTTAGAGTCCAAAGAGCTGACTGAAAATCCTTTATCTTGTACCATTCAGAATTCTCCAAGATTCTTAATAATTAAAAGCTTGTAGTTATTAGGCAACAAAAAACACAGTTCATCAAAAAAAAGATTCAATAATCTGTGAAGTAAAAAACCTTACAAAGCTTTCTCTTTGCAATACAAGCAAAGGCAATAATTGTTCAAGCAAACACATGATTAAATCTGACAGTGCACATTAAACGTTTGGTGTGGGCAACAGTCAATACTAAATGGAATCCGCTAGTGGAAATGTTCTCTGAAGCATTTCGTAGGTGAGGTGGATTGAAAATAGTGAAAAGATGGATACATTAACAATCTGGTACTGTGTTGAATTCTAAATCCCTTCACAACAGCAGGAAGGATTAACAAAAATAAAAGAATCACAGGCTGTGAATGAATAGGACTTCAGCAAAGATAGCTGCTAAAATGACTAAAGAGGTAAACTGTTTTGGGGTTTTTTGTTACTGTTGTTCAGTAAATTTGTTTCTTTCCTCCTGCAACATATCTAGCCCTGTGTTGTTAATGGCGTGTGTAAGAGCTCTATTTGACGGGCAATTGAATTGACAGAGAAATCCAGTCACAGAAATAAGTCTGTGTTGAATAAATTTACATCACATCAGAAAACAAAGAAAAGAAGATATAACATTCTAACATTCTGTAATGATGGTCTGAACATTCTAACATTCTAACATTCCCTGAAGGGTGGTCTGAACATTGAGTGGTGTGTTTGACACTCTGGAAAGGATGGAATGCCATCCAGAGGGACCTAGACATGCTGGAGAAGTGGGCCCATGCAAATCTCCTGAGGTTTAACAAGACCAAGCGCAGAGTGCTGCCCCAATATTAACACAGGCTGGGGGACAAACAGATTGAGAAGAGCCCTGCCAAGAATGACTTGGGTGTGCTGGTGGATAAGGGGCTGGACATGAGCTGGCAATGTGCACTCACAGCCCAGAAAGCCAATTGTGTCCTGGGCTGCTTCAAAAGAAGAGTGTCCAGCAGGTCAAGGGAAGTGATTCTACCCCTCTACTCCACTCTCATGAGACTGGAGTACTGCATCCTGCTCTGGGGTCTCCAGCACAGGAAGGACATTGACCTGTTGGAGCAAGCCCAGAGGAGGGCAACCAAGATGGTTGGAGGTATAGAGCACCTTTCCTACAAGGAAAGGCTGAGGGAGTTGGGATTTTTCATCCTGGAGAAGAGAAGGCTTTGGGGTGACCCAATTGCAGCCTTCCAGCACCTGAAGGGAGTCCACAGGAAAGATGGAGAGGGTCTATTTACAAGGGCATGTAGACCAGACAAGCGGGAATGGCTTCAAACTGGCAGAGATTTGGATTAGATATTAGGAAGAAATTCTTTATTCAGTGTGGCAAGGCATGAGAACAGATTGACCAGAGAAGTTGTGGATGCCCCATCCCTGGCAGTGTTCAAGGCCAGATTGGATGGAGGTCTAAGCAACCTTGTCTAGTGGAAGGTGTCCCTGCTGATGGCAGGGGGGCTGGAACTAGATGGTCTTGAGGGTGCCTTTTAACCCAAGCCATTCTATGATTCTGTGACTCTATGATAAACTATTTGTAGTAGCATATCATTAAATCTGCTTCAAATAGCATTCCGCAGTGGAGACACTATGCTGCACTAGACAAAATTTAATATTACTTCCAAGAATGGGCTGAAATACATACAAAAGTTCAGTGTTTTTGAAAACTACCTGTCAGAGAAGTGGAACAGATTAGTTTATGCATTGCAATAGTTCTGTGTTACCAATTATTGGAATATCCCAGACATCATACTCAAGGGCATACTGATGCTGTGCATCCTTAAAGTCTAATCCTTTCCTTTTTTTGTGACACTAAGGAACTATATCCTGCAAGAGGGGCTAGCTGACAGATGCCCCTTGCACAGAGAAATTCTGCTGGTGGAAGCATAAGTCTTCCCTTTTTTTTTGCAGCTATGTCCATTGTCAGGTACAAACACTTTGCAAGCCTTAGAGCATGCATGGTATAGCTTCTAGCTGCAGAAATCCATACTTTATATAATTTATGTTAACAGCTGGTCATGTTCAAATGTGGCTGAACATTTCTGACTTTTTGAGAAAATCTCTTCCTGCGGTCCAGCCCAAGTTCTCATTGTGTTCTTGTTTGTCAGGTGTGTTTCATGGGTCTGAAATCAGTCACTGGAGCATTGTGACCATAGCTGAGCTCTTTGTATTTCCCAACTGACTTAATGATACTTTGTTTCCTGAGCCCTTACAGGATATCACTTGTTTGCGAGAGGTATACAAATGTTCAGATGGCATATAGCATACACATTTAATGAAATCTGGATGTCAATATATCACTATTGGGAGCTACAATAAGTTGTATTCACAAAGGAAAGTTACTTTTCCTGTTTTGTTATTGCTGGTTATTCTAACTATTGGTGAAGTATCATTGAAATGGAGATGTCTCTCTGCATATCCCTTGCCGTGGGCACCACGCAAATTTAGCATCACTCTAGAATGTTACTTAGGTAGTGCTACCATCTGGACACTTTGGAGAGGCTTACTTCAGAGAAAAGAGTTATTTACTCCAGAGAAAACAGTTCTTACTTTTGGAGGTTCAGCTCATCGCCTTTGCTGAGATGAAGGAGGCTTCTAGCTCAGTAGCTGATATGTCTCAGAGCTGTAAATGTGGGCTGCAAAGTTTAGGCTTATCTCCAAGCACTTGATATGCTCAGTCTTTGTTTACTATTTTAAGCTTTTATTTTTTTTAAAGTTTTAGTGGAATTATGAGATTCCAGGATTGATGGTCAAGCCTTAACCTTGGAAGCCTCTTTTGAATGGGCTTGTCCTGATGATCTCTCTTGGACTGGTTGTTCAACAGTTTACTCAATAAAGGAAAAGATTAATCACACTGAAGTCACCCATTTAGTAATGTTTAATCATGCTTTGCATATTATTCAGTTCTGTGGAGTTGCTAGGTTTTTCCTGTTTTCAGAATAGATAAAAGGAGGTGTGAGTAACATTTGTATTATGCACTTTTTAATTATCTTTTAAAACTATATAAGGCCTATATTCCAAGTTATCCTGGTGAATATCTGGAATAATTTCTTTGGGGCTAATGAAATTAAAGTAGTGAAAAACAAAATGTGGTATTAGAATCTAGCACAACAAGCTTAAAAAATATTGGAATAATTAATCACAATAAAGAAGAATCAAGTATTAATTTTCTTTTGCAGTCACTAAAATGGTATTCTAATCAACGTTCGCTAAAATTAGAAAAATAACCCCATTCTGGATGAGTGGTTGGATTGCTTGCAAGCTGCTTCACAAGGAACCATTATATATACATTCATTTGAAAGTGACTTGTTTCCACATTCTTGCTCCATCTTCCTCTTTAAGTTACATTAGTTAAAATTCTCCATAAAATTAAAATGTGGTGTTGAAGTGAGGACTACAAGTGCTTACTGGAATGTATTTTATTCCCCATTACACTGCCTTGAACCTAGAATAATTGTAGCAATGAAATAACTTCAGATTTATGATTTATTTTATGCCACTTTCAGTCAGAACACATTCTGAATTTAGAAAGTGTGATTCTGATGTCGTGTACAACTTTCTCATTCATATTAAGAGACACTGATGTGTCTCCAACAGAGAAAATCCAACTTGGGCAAGACTTTGCTGTTATGGAAAGTCATTTGTGTTTAATATGCTTTTGAGATGTAATATAGTCTTGCTGAAAGATTTTCTACTTAGAGACCCCCAAACTGCTGGAATTCTTTGTGTATGGTTCAGCCAGGTCTCTAGTTTTTGTCTTTCCAAAGCAACTGGGAAGTGGATCATTGGGAGGAGGGTCTCCCCTGCCAGGGGAAGTTGTTCGGCACAGGACTCTGCCAGCACTGCCACTAATAGCGAATGAAATTTGTGGTGGGATAGCTGAAGGATGAGAAAAGCACATGGAAGAAGAGCATAGTGGTATCTGGGTAGATATTATAAAGGGAATAGGAAGAACTGTTCCGAAAATTGCTCTTGGGTTATACTGCTTTAAAGCATTATGACTGATTGCAGCTCTGAGGAGTGCTTTTTGGTATTTTCACACATCTCCCAAATTGCCTAGCACTAGTTCCAAGGGCCATCACTGTTTTGTGGGAATGGAAGAGTGTTTCAGAGACAAATGGCACTTTTTTGCTTTATCATAATGACAAGCATTTTGGGGATAGGAAGAGCCAGGACTGAGCTTCATGTATTACTGGGGAAGTTAAGCATATACATTTTATAACAGGCAAGAATCTTCCACTCAGTTTTCTAGGAAGTGCAACTGTGTATTTCTAAAAAATGCAGAAACATGCCTACATTCACCACCCTGCAGCCTGATTTTAAGGCATCTCCTGATGCATCTTAGGTTTTGGAGAGCTGTACAAAATCCATGTGTGTTTTTCATGCTGAGACGGATTGTGTGGGATTCATCTCACCTACCTTTGTAAATTCCAATAATTAGGTTCTATCTGTAGTCAGTGGAAGCAGAGTGAAACCACTGGATTACATTTATCTGCTCATAAGATAAAGTGAATTGTTTTCTCAAGCAACTTGTTTTTCTTTATTGACCAGACAGGCAACACAGAGGACAAGCTAGCTCTTATGTAGCTACATTCAGTTGAAAAGTAGTCTGCTCACATTATACCACATCCCAAAGGAAAAATGTACCCACTCACTGCCTTAGTATCTTCCCTTCATAATATTGAGTAAAAAGTATTTAAACTATGAGGAATCTTGCGTTTGCCAGAACCTTGAGGTAGAACTGCACTACTACTTCTGTGAAGGTGTTGGCCAAAGGGTTCTTAGTCTCCATGGGCTGAATTTTAGGACATAAAGTCTAAACTAGAACAAAATCCCTCCCATCTGCTTGGTGAAGCATTCTAAGTGTAAAGATGCAAAAATAAATTTTTCCCTTCCTCAGTAGATTTGTGCAAATGGGATCTGTTTACTTCAGTTTTGTTTTCTCTTTTCTACACTTCTAAGCCCCAGAGAAAGAGCAAACTAAACTAAGTTCAGGGTAATTCAGGCTAACATGGCTGGAAACCCTGGAACCCCTTTCTCCCATGAAACCCATAGAAGTGACTGCTGAAGTGACAGACCCTGACCGTGCCCCTGACTCCAGCCTCCCTGCTTTCCCGCAGCTGACCCGCCTCCCCCCCTACCCACTAGCTGTACCTGCCTGCTGCCCCCCAGCCCAGACAGCACAGCAGAAACAAGCATCATTCACATCCCAGATGAGAATAAGAAAGTAGGATTTCTTGAGAGAGCTAGCATACATACCTGAGAATATTTTCCTATCAATTACATTCACTTACATGCCATCTAGCAGATGTTGCTGACCTGTGGCCTGGCAGGTTTGTTAGCTGTGGAAAATATCACCATTATAATTGCCTTCAGTATATCATCTTTGTTCCTGAGTTCAGCAGAGAAACCAAGATCACAAGAATTTTCCTTACAAAATCTGTCCAGATTAAAAACAGAAGAGTCAGTCAAAATGGTGTAGCAAGCTTATTTATTTGTTTTTTAGGTGCTTGATGTCTGACTAAGGAGCATATGTAAACCTTCTGTATTCTATGGCCATTGAAATGCAAATACTTCTTTTATTCTTTCTCAGACCAATATTTTCCTGGCTTAAAGACAGGAACAATCTGCATAGATAAAGTTCCTGCATAGGTAATGAAAGAAATGGAGTCAGAGATTGCTATAAATGAATGATGTTGTCATTATTCATTGTGTTTAGATTTTCTGTTCTATTGTATGTGAAACCTCTATCTCCCTGCAGAGGGAGTTCAAAGTGTGAGAGCAGCTAGCTAATGTTTAGCAATTAAAAAAAGAATTGTTGGTAAATAGAACTCTGAAAATCATAAACAGATATTTGAAGATTTAACTGTTAGTAGAATTGCTTGCTATGTAGAAGTATATGTATAAACATATACTTCTGTCTATATTACTTTGTGCTGAGATCACATATAACCTCTCATATCATGCAGTTATATAATAACTTTTACATCATAGAGTCAATCACAGAATCAATTAAAGGATCAATCGCAGAATTGTAGAATGGCTTGAGTTGGAAGGCACCTTCGAGATCATCAAGTTATAAGCCCCCCCCCCCACAGGCAGGGACACCTTCCACTAGACCAGGGTGCTCAAATCCTCATCCATCCTGGCCTTGAACACTTCCAAGGATGGGGTATTCACAATTTCTTTGGGAAAACTGTTCCAGTGCCCCACCACCCTCAGAGTAAAGAATTTCTTCCTAATATCTAATCTAAACATCCTCTCTTTCAATTTAAAGCTGGTGATATTTTTGGTAAAAAATTTTTCAAATCCAAGAAAAACATAAACAAACCCTAATTTTGAGTGCAGCAGATACTACAAGTGAAAGTGCTATTGACTCTCAAATCTGATAAACAGATGGATGGAAACTTTTCAAGTAAGTCTTCTGGTGAGAACAGGCTCAGTCAACCTACCAGGGTACTACCTTCTCCTTGAACTGCATTGGCCCCAGTTACACTGTAACACATGGCAGGGAAGAGACATAAGGCCTTGAGGCTCCTTACAAGGTGGGAGTGAAAGCAGTAAAACATGGAGCCAGATATACATTGCATTTGCAAGATAGGAAGATAAGGAAAGAGTCTTATTTTCACCATACGCTTGATTGACTTCCTCCCTGGGTAATAAGGGTAACACAAGTATCAGCTTCCCCTGAAAACTTGTGAGGCTGCAGAGCAGAATCTTACTTCTCAGTTTTAGGCAGTTACTTGATCACCATTTAATCATCTGAGGTGGTTGCCAATTTAGTCCCTTCTGAGGGACTAAATTAGGGATTATTTAGGGAGTTTTTCTCCCTGGATATAGCTTTTACGAAAGCAACATGCATGACTAATTGCAAGGTAATAGAAGCTGAAGACTGAAATTTATGGAAAAGCTGAAAAAAATCTTGTCTTTTGGTATTTTTTTTTACACAGTAAATCATGGGTAAGCAAATGTAAAATGAGCTTAGGTCATCTTGAATACAGGCAGTTAGTGTGGTGATGTTGATTATTGTGTGTTCTTTTGCCTCAAGCTTTCCCATTTGCACTCCAATTTTGCAGTAAGCCCCTCTACGTGTTTGTTACCTGGGCAATGCTCAGAGCTGCAGGCGCAGAATCAGCCTGAGATAGAACTCTTCTCCTCTCATGAATAGGCTTTTTTAAGCATCTGCTTTCTGCATTGATATCCCACAAGATATCAATGCAAGGTCACACAACAGCTTTGATTTTGTCTTTTAGCTAGTGTCTGGGACCCAGCATGTGGGAATATTACCTAGACTGAACAGGTCGGCATTTCTGCTCTTGAGGCGAAATGGAAACTCTGCTATAAAGGGAAATCAGAGCTGTTTTGGAGACACAGAGATTAATAGCAATATTACTGCCATTTCTGCTGCTGTTGAGAAAATGTCTCAGGACCTCCCATGATGACATCCAGACAGTATGGAGGAAAAAGAAATCCCCAGTTTTTATGCACAGTAGACTGAAACTTGTTTGATCATTGAAAGAGAAAATAGATGTGAAGAGGGAGGCTGAAAGCAGTTGGCAACTGGAAATGGGAGAGGCAGCCCAAAGACACTGCAATGCTGGATCAGCATTGAATACTGTGGTGACGTGAGGCTCACCCCAAGTGGCTACTAGATGTTTACTCACTGCTTTAGCAGGTTTTCAGTCCTGGTTTCACTCTTAATACTTCCTGTGTTAATTAGTTTAAAGCTAACTTGGCTACATTAACAAAGGCTCCATATGCTGAAGCAACTGCAATGTCAATCAACCTGGAATGGGTGTACAGGAGTTGGAGACCAGATAAGACTGAGCTTGACTGAGAAAACTGAAGAGACTAAAAGGTGGGGCTGGGAATGGATGAGATAAGAAATCTGGTGCAGAGGAGAACAGACAGGAATGGGCAGTGAAGAGATGCTCTCTGATTGGGTGTGATGCGGTAAATGTGCAGTGATGCTGAGCAATGGAGAAAGTGCAAAACGTGAAGTAATTCTTCTATCAGTGATCATTGCTCATCCAAGGCACAGAGTGTACTCCTGCCCTGTGAAATGAGCTGTGTGTGAGCATATAATGAGAGACTATATCATGAAAAGTGCATAGAAAGAGGTTTCATGAAGGCTACACAGGGAATCTTAATCACAGTCTTTCTTGCCTTTGAAGCAGAGTTGCCAGCCACCGTGTCCATTCTCACAGGTTTTTCTGTCCATTATAAGCTCCTGTAAATTGTCAAGTAAAAATATGCTGTATGTTTTTGGATCTAAGTGAAAAAATCTGTATCAGGGAAGATTTCTACATATCTCATGGAAAAATGGCTGTACAAGTTTTTTGTTTGTGTAATTTTTTCCTGGAAGAGTTCAGTACTGGAAATGTCTAGAGGCAGAATGTCAGAAAAAGTGGCTTATTGAATGATGATAATGTAAGGAAATTTGCTTGTTGAATAAAAACCATATTCCTCTAGAATTTGAATCTTTTTCTCTATAATGGTTTGTTGGTTTGTTGGAAGGGTTTTTTGGGGGGAGTGGTGGCGGTGAAGGTGAATTCTTTATCTTTTCACCTCCTAAAACAGGCATTGTAGTAGACAGGATAGTATATGCCTTTCTCATATAACTTTTTTTTTAACATGGTGAATTAAGTCTGCTGATCAATAGCTCATTGAGTTCAATAGATAGATTTGACCTTTATCTTTTGGCTGAGATGCTAAATGCAAACTCTTTTCATTTATATATACACAATTAATGCAGATACTCTGCTATCTACTCTTTGATAGTCTGTGCTATCTACTATCTAATAGTCTATGTGAGAATAAAACCTGATCTGATATTACACATAACATCAGCAGTATGAAGAGTTGTGATATTCAAATAAAAAATGAGACTGTTCGAATACCTTTGAATAGCTTGTAGGAAAGTGCATTATATATAAAATAAAAAATAAGGAATTTACCCATAGATTTCTAAAACTTTCCTGACATGCAATGCCATATAAAACTTCTGGCCTTTATCCCCAAATATTGTCTATGTGAAAATTCAGCTAAATCTTTTGGCATATGGAAGTCAACAAAACATGACATTACAAATCATTACGTTGCTAGTTTGCTTTCCAGAATTTTGTGAAAGACCCTCCTCAGAAGACCCTCACTAGAAGACAGAATGGAAACATAGGGCAGGGTAGCTCAAACAATTGCAATGCCCAGCTCCCCATTGCCATAGGAGTCCATCATACCATCACCATCCATGAACTTACCTTGCTCCAACTTGAAAGTCTCCTGGCCTTCATGAGACTACGCCAGTACCTCAGCCTGATCTAGATGCTGCCAGTCATCCTGGGGAATGACGGTCCTAGCAAGACCAGCCTTCAGAAGTCCAGGAGACCAGCAGTTACCTGGAGACCAGAGGGAATGTCTGGAGCAAAGAAGATGTACCCTTAGCGATAGAGGATCAGGTTAGATCAGGTACAACAGGATCAGACTAGACAATATTTAACCTTCAGGACATGCTGTCTCTCCTGAGGGACACAGAACATCCACCAAGAGGATATTCAGCTTGTGGCCAGAAGGAGAGCCTGTCAGGAGCTGAGGGAGGCTGTCAGCAACTGTGGGGTTGTCCATGTGGGAAGCCAGTCTGCATGCCTGCTGGCTGTCATCCTGAAGGTCAGTTCTGGAGGAGAGTAGCGCAGAGAAACATTTCTCTTGTTATGTTGGAGCACTTCCTGAAGGAGCTAGGGATTGCTCCATGGGTGACTGATATCAGAAGGGGAGACAAATCACAGCATCCCAGCAAAGGTCGTCCCTCTGCTGTAGACCAGGTGTGGTCAGAGAGCCTTCCCTTGAGGTGGGATTAGATGAAATGAGGAGCTGGGAAACCAGGCTGTGCTGTTTTCCAGAAGCTCAGGAGCACCAAAAGCTGGCTGAGGGCACTTGAAAATCTACACAGCACTGCTTCTAGCTTCCACCTGCCTTAGGAAAGCCTGGGTGATGTGTTGGCAACATCTAATTTCATGGATAATGCAAACCAATCCAAGTGCTCTATTTTTAAGAGCAAGGTAGAAATTTGGCAAACAGTAGCTTACTCCCGATTGTCACCTGTTAACTTTCACATTTTAATTGTCCTTGACTTTGACTCCAGTCACTCCAAAAAGCATGGTAGGTTTACCTCTATGCTTTAAACAACTGGAGAGCTTGTTAGAGGAAAGAATGAGTTAGCTTTAACTAAAGGAAGAATTGATTGAAGTTTATTATAGCTTTACCTAACAAATAACACTGTTATATGGAAGAGTTTGCAGGCCCTTCTCAGGGAAACAAAAAAACCGAACAAACAGAAAGAGAAAACAGACCTGTGAAGAGAGGAGTGAAAGCCAACCAGACAAGAAATGAAGAAAGAGAAAAAAAGAGCTTTTGGGGGTCATCAATTTAAAAGATACAAGAAAGCTGAGAAAAACAAGAAGCCCAAGTAACAAAATCTGCTGTTCACTTTTCAACACTTTGATTGTTACTCTAAGTACATGCAATGTCTCTATGATGCACAGTGATGGAAATTTGTGTCTAGAGTAAAATGCCACTCCAAAACTTTTCACTTGTTGAATGTCTGCTTTTACAAATGTAAGTAGATACCTTTAGGTGTGTAAGGTCACAAGAATCATGTTTTTTAGGTCTTTGACCTGCTCCCTTAATGAAAAGGCAAAGCCCCTTTTTTTATTTATGTCAGTTGGCAATCCCAGTGCTGGCTTGTATCATCTGAATCCCTGATAGGCAGCAAGGATTTCTTCCAAGTAGTTTGAGATGTGAAGATATTGGAACTGCCTAAAAATGGTCATATTTTCCCTGAGGTAACTTATAGAGAGATGAAAAATAAAATTAAAAAAAAAAAAGGCAAAACCATCATGGCCCTGTGCACACAGTATCTGACATGGTGCTTTTGTGTTTTTTCTCTGCACTGCTCACTAGTGAGCAAAGCAGTCCAGGCTGACTCAGTGCAAAGGGATCAAATCATTGTGCTCAGTGAAGTGTTTTGCAGAAAGAAGGACTCAGGCCCTGGAAGCATCACAGTCCTGGCCAGCTCGGCAGCTCTTCCTGAGGGAGTGTGTTTTGCCTCTAAACATGGATTGCTAGAAAAGAACAGTGGGGGATGCTACTGCTCAGGCTTAGGAAATTACTGTGTGGTAGCAACCTCAGGGCTGCCTCTGAAGCCCTGCAAAAGGGACCCTGTAAATCTGTGTATCTGAGGTTATCTGAGGTTATCACACATTTAGAAGATGCCAGAGCAATCCCATAGTCACTGCCAGAAAGAGTTCTCTCTTCTGTCCTATGAACAATTCTTTTTACATTGTATTTGGCAAAGAAAGAGAAACAAAATCTCACCTATTCCTGCCTTTACGATGCTGTCAGTCCTTTTTGATTCTATCTTATAGGCGCGGATTTATTTTTAGCAGCTGTGGCTGAGCTATGACTCCTGGGCTACCAAGGGTATGATGTGGCCTCAGTGCTGTCGTGGTAGAGGTGAAGGGAGGTGAGTTGAAGACAGAAGAACAGTCCATGCACTGCTGCTTTCGCTGGTGGATTATATTCAGATAGGACTGAGGTGGATCAGAAAAGGGTGCCTGGGGCACCTGCCGACTGGGTGCCAGGCCCAAACATTTCTGTTGCTCCCTTCATTCCAGGGCAATTCATGCACCACCCTCAGACCCTCCCCCTGTGGAAGGGAAAAAGTTTCTTAGAGGACAAGATGCATATGAGGGCAGCGCTGAGTCTTGTGCTGCATGCCCTCTACCTGGTATGGGGTGAGCAGTAAGTGCAAGAGGCATCTGTCCTGGCAGGTGGCTTTGCTGTCTTTTTTCCAGCCTCACAAGCGCATGCTCACCAGCTGGCAGAGCTGAGAGGTGGCTCCATGTCCCATGGAGAGCACTGGGGAGCTCAGTTCTTCAGCACTGGATCACATTTTAAAAATTGTTAAACTGCTTTGAAACAAGGGCTAAGGTGATTAGGATCCTGACATATTTTCCATTTCAGGATTTATTCTAGTCCTGGTATTATTGATTCCAAAGCTTTAGAAAGAGTTGAAACAGCATTTCTTTAGCAGGTCATTACAAAGGCTAATATTTTCAGTAGTTTGTCTGAATTGGTCCCTACTACCTACCTTATAATTGTGCCCTGATGTAGGATTTATTTCCAATGCACTGAAAACTGCTGACATATGGACCTTGGAACCTCATCTCTTCTGTGGGATCTTGGAACATGTTGAAGTGCCTTTTAGATTAGCAATGAGTGTAAACCTTTGCTTGCATATGGAAGGGCTTCTATAATCAATGCATTGATTAAAGACAATAGAAATACAGAACTGCATGTGACAAGAAGAAAATACTGTTAATAATTCTCTGAGAAGCAGAACATTGAAGCCCACACCTTTGTACACTAGGGCCTTATTTACCTTGCAGTTGAGATTTGATCATCATTTTAGTGTTTGTGAGAAGGAAAATATTCTTTCTGTATACATAATAATTTATTTGCATTTAATAAACAGCATGAAATTCTACTGCAGTAATAATAATTTTTCCAGGCCAATGTAAATTAAAAACAAAAGTATGCCTGCTAAAGTAAGTCTAACTTCTGTTACCAAATAAAAACCAGTAATTGCTGCAATTGCATGAATTTGTAGCTATAGCAGTTGCAGTGTTGCTAACTACCATACTCTGACATCCAAAACAAACAGACTTACTTTGAAGACTTTATAAAAATGTAGTGTTTTTAATATGGCACTCCCTTAAAATAATAATTTTTCAATGGTAAATTTGTAAATGAAAGCATAAAGATAGAAACGTGTTCCTGCTTGGCAAACTGCAAAGCACGAAGAGGTTAATAATTAAGCTGTTAATAAGTCACTATTTGTTGCCATTTCTTCTGTTTCTTTTCCTCCTTGCTCTACCCTCCATATAGCCTTTTCAGGATTCCACATGCTTACGTGAGATAATTCCGTCCGAGAGATTGCTGTGTGAGTGTCCAGTTTGCAGCTAACAATGCAACTGCACGCCTCTGTGAAATGCTCCTTCAGGAGTACATCTGAAATATGCATAGATGTAGATAGACCAAGATTATGGTTTTGGTCCTGGATTCTCTTTTCCAGCAATTGCTCTGTGAGACCAATTGCCCAAAGTTTTTCCAGGGGGTCAGGACAGGGCGCATGGCCACAAAATGAGGATGCGCAAGGCCACAGAGGATCATGGCCACTCCTTCCCAAATGGAGTGCACGCTCTGAGTTAGGGCTAATGAAGGAGCAATGGTCCCTGAAACCCTGCCCTATGAATCTTCTATTTATGAAGTTTTGTAAACAGACACGTTATAGAATATGGCCACAAACATTGCTAAACTCTCTGATTAGCCCTGAAGTGAGGAACACATTCAGAGCTACCCTGTCAAAGAAGCTTTAAAGTTACTGTTTAAATTTAATTTAAGTACACACCTTCTTGAGTTGCAGTGCAGCTCTTTTGCGCACGTCTTTCCACAGCAGCTCATATACACTGTTCTCTCTGTAACCTATATCTCCATGCCAGGAACTACTTTTTGCCTATCACATGCTTATACCTGTAATACTCTCCTACAGGAAAAGATTGAGAGCGCTTTTAATGAAATCCCTACTAAAGATGAAGTGATTTCTGTGATTTTTCTATTTGGAGAGTATCGTAACAATAATATTTCAGGATATCAACAAAAATTCAGCTGTATGATAGAACAGGAACTTTCAGGCACCCTTCTACCCTGAAAAAAATGAGCAGCAAACTGTGGTCCAGGAGCATGTCATGGTCTTGACCACAGCCAGCGTGATGTCACATGGACCTGGTCTAAAACCGCTCTAAAAAAAAAATCCACACTCACAAAAGAAAATAGAGGTAGATAAATCTAACCATACTATGCTTATAAACTCAATATCTCTCTTCACAAAAGGGACCATCAAGATGATGAATTTTATTTCTGTACTGGGCTCTTTTCAAGTTGGTTAGGTCATTGTTTCAAAAATTGAAGGTTTTATTCAGGAAAATATTCATTACAGAAAGTAGCCTCTATTTTAAGTGGTCAAGAGAAGGCACAACACAAGGTTACATCTGCTGGTGTGTGAGCTTGTGCCCACTGGAGTCCCTGGATAACTTCTCCAAGATTTCCATCCCGAGATCATTCTTCAGTGTCTTTCAGCTGATTGACAAATACACAGTCTGTCTGCCAAGTGTCTCTTCCAAGGCAGCATATTTGTTCCAAGTGTTTTATGCTCTTCTACCTATCTTTCTAAGGGAAGAAATATCTGCAATGAAAGTGCTATTAATCATAACTGGGACAGAACAAAGGTGTGATGCTGCACAGCTTTTCCCTCTCAGGTAGCATTAATTTCAGGCAATACCAATAGGATTTTAGTCTCTTACCACAGCCTAGGGACACCTGTGTCCAGTTCTGTGGTGGTCTTTGCATCACCCAAGGATTCAGGATTACACACCAAATAGGTGTAGGATTCACTTTTGATTTTTAATACTATTTCAAGTATTTCCAAGACTTAAATATTATTAGGTGAGGATAGAGCCTGTAAGACCAATCTTCCTCCTTACTGTCTTACCACATGTAGCAATTTTGTCTTCAAAATAGTCTTTTAGCATACAAATGATAACCCATACATTATAGTCTTTCAACTCAGAGAACAGTCTAAGGTACTAGTAAATACTTCAGTGATGTTTCATTTGCAGGTGGTAGTCAGACTAAACTATCCTTCTTTCATTAATTCCCGTTTCTTAATTTCCACATCATCTCTTCCTGAAGAATCACAACAATCCTACCTGTCACAAGGTCTATGTTTATGCATTTTCAGTCAGAGGCTCCAATAATACCTTGGTAAAGGCATCAGTGGTGATGGAGTTCACTTCTAGGTTCTTTTGGCACAACAAATTGCTTAGACATTACTTTTGCTTTCTCCAATTTCTACCTCATGGTTTGGTCCTTCTCAAGAGAAGACAGCCCCATCTGCAGCCCAGCTGCAATCAGATCAGCCACTGCCCTTGTGGAAGCAGTGAGCACAGTAACAGGAGGAGCTAAGTCTGTCCTCTTCTGCTGCAGCAGCTATTTATGTTAGACCCAACCCAGCTCTCCTTAGGAAATGGTTCAAAATAAACTGCCAGGCAGCATGAAAATTTTTATATGTTTAAACAGCTCTTCCTACCTCAGCCAGAAGGTCTCCAGAGAAGCTGAGGAAGGCCAGTTTGCTAGGATATTCACCTACCACCCTATGAAGTAGCTTATGTACAAAGAATGAAGCTTGACTTTCACTGATAGATGTCATACAACAGGTCTTGACTGTTTTTTCACTGTGAGAAACCACACTTGATCACACAGCTGCAAAACTGCGTCCCTACTTAAACAGTGTGTTTTCCAGCATATATCTACATCAAATTGTTATGAGTTACCAAAAGTATATTTCACCTTCTAAAAACGTGTCTATGGACCTATTAATTTCAAGTTCTTTCAAGGTCTTATTTTCCCCAGAAGGGCAAGTATCAATGACGCACAGGCTAATGGGAAACAGAGAACAGAGATATGGTGTAGAGACAGCCCCCAACAATCCATTTATCTCCTGTAACTTCCCCTTACCCTGTGCTCTAGTGTTCTGTGACAGGAAGGTCCATTTTTGTCCCTGGATCCTGATGATGATGTTGCCTTCCTCTTACAACATAACTTGTTGGGGCTTTGTTTTGAGGCACAAAACATGCCAAAGAATTAATAGGAAGAAGCTGAGAAAACCAAGTTCAGTGGTGCCCAGAAACCCTCATCAAAGGCTACACTTATGCTAAAATAAAATATGTGTGTGCTCCCCTGTCCCAGTGCTTTCTGACTCTATTGTTGTAAGTGCTGATTTATTTTTAGCAGTGAGTGGCTGAGTGGTGACTCTTGAGCTACCAGAGATGTGATGCAGCCCTGGCATCTTCTTGGTGAAGTAGAGGAGAGGCAAGGGGAGGAGAGAAAAGGAGAGGGAAAGCACCCATGACCTGCTGTTCTTTCAATGAACTTCATTCGAGTTTGAGTGAACCAGAACAAAAAAAAGACACTATGGGGTGCTTGCCCACTGGGTGCTCTGGCAAGTCTGTGGCAGTTCAGCTTGATGCAATCCCTTTTTCCCAGAGTGAAAATAATCAGTCTTTTCTCTGCTTTCCTGATGATCTTGCCTGCCATCAAACCCCGATGCAGTTCTCTTATGGTTTCCCATGCCAAAATCCCAGTAGTCACTGCATTGCTTTTCTTCTAAGCTTTCTTGAGAGCTAATTTTTCTGTGATTTCTTCTGCTAAGTGATCAACACTGCTGGGCTGCTGCTGGTTTGTGGGGCATGAAAACAAATCATAGTTTGTAGCCCTGTAAGCAACTGAGTTTTCAGTTTCATAGATTAACTTATATTAAAAAAAATTAACTGAAAGCAAGGCTTTTTAAATTTTCTGAACGAAGCCAATCCAAAACTCAGTTTCTATCTGAAAAAGGATTTTCAGGGCATATTAGGAGGACAGCAATAAGTGGGGCTTGTGTTCCCTGAAAGTATCTTGATGTCTAAGAAAAAAATATTTAAGTAAAGTATTTCAGAATAAAAAAAGTGTGAAAAATGCAAAATGTCAAACTGGCACATTTTAACTTGTTTTGAAGTTGTATTTAAATTCTCAGGAGGCCAAGCCAATCTGATAAACTGAAAATAAAACTTTTCCAAATCAGTCTTTCCATATACTTTCCAGTGTGAAAAGCACTCTATGGAAAATTTGAGTCAGCTGGATTTCATTGGTGCATTTTCTGTTATCCATCATTTATCTCCTGTTTCCATTGTTATCTCTTTGAAACAGAGGCCTCTATACATGGTTAGATAGCAGACAGAAAGATGGGGTATTGTTCTTTTACAGCAGCTTGTATGCCTACATAAAAAGACATAAAGGCCTGGGATTTCCAACCCAATGTTAGAAATGCTCTATTTCAGGTCCTAGTTTTTACTCTATGTTCAGTTTAGCTTGCTAAGGTAGTACAAATCCCCATGCTGCATTGCTGAACTTCTCATCACTCCCAGCCAGCCTCATGTGAGAGGCAGCTGTTCTTCCTCCCAGCCATGTCACTGCATAAATTTCCAAGCATCCAAAAAACATCTCACATCACAAGAGTTTTGCACCTATGCCACCAGGGGAAGCAAGAAGCCAAGAAAAACAAAGGGGGACAAACTGCATGGATAATGATAACTTTTGCAAGGTTTGTCCAAGGTAGACAGTATTAATCCCAATTTACTGCTTATTATAGTAATTTTTTTTTCCTTCTTATGTAGTAATTATCAGATTGGCTCCCAGCTCCCCTTGTTTTCCTCATTATTCTGATCCTGTATGCCTCCCTGCCCATCTGTAGGTGGATTGCCAGAGTCCCGGTTGTCCTTCACCTTCTGTAGTCATTTACAAGGATGATACATGCCCCTGAGCTCTGCTCAGTTTATAATGCTACAAATGTGGCAGACAAGGGTGGATTGCCTTGCACATCTGTTGTCCGGCTGTCTAGCAATTCTCATTCCTCCTTCTGAGAGACTAAGGTCAGATCTAATAAAGACATCCATGGCTTTACTTGTAGTGCTGGTAAGGAAACTCCATCTCATTTGTCACCCCTGTCCAATTTTCACACGCACAGTGTGCCTGTGGTGAGTGTCCTTTACTTGGTGGTGGTGAAGGGCTGCTACTCACACAGGGTGGCAAAGCCACATGTGCCTGGGACCTTGAATGGGCTGCTCACAAATTCTGTACGTGCAATAAACTATTCCAGTTTTGCTAGCTTGTGGCTTAGTCCACATCTCTGCCCTCATATCTTGTGTACGAAGCTTGTCTCCAGATAAACAATCTCAGAATATGCCTAGTCCTGCAGGAAGGCACACCATAAATGCTGCATCTCTACCTTCCAGTTTTTCACTAGTGAAAACATTTCCAGCGAGAGGCAAACTGCTGAAATTGTTGCACTTAGGGGTGCTCCAGAAGGGTCTTTTATTTGCTGTAAAAAAACCTGCTCTGTTTTGCATATGTAATTACATACTTGTTAGATTAGGGACTGGAACATGACTTTCCCACCTTTGTCCAGTAGAAGTCACTCTCTTCCCAGTTTTTTTGTCTGGGGACAATTAATATTTCATTGAGTGTATCCAAGAGAAGAGCTCCAAAAGAAATTAAAAGAAACCTCTTTCAGAAGACCTAAACTGATGGCAAGGCCACTCAGAGGTGGATAAGCCAAGTTTGTGTTCCAGTTCTGAGTTACACAGAGGGGATTTGAATGAATGAGCATGACTAGATGAAAGAAGAGCAAAGTAACTGTAGGAGATGGTATATTAACAGGCAAATTTCAGATATTGCATCAAAGTAGGTTTTGATTAACAAAAGCCTTTCTCAATAGTGATTAATGACAACTTTTCAGGAAAAAGAAAAATAAAATTGAAAAGCAGTAGTATCTGGGGTGGGGGGAAATAAATGTCCTGTGTTTGAAAGAACTTTTTTTTCTTCCTTTAAGGTGTATGTGACATCTTTGGCTACTTTAGGAATGGAAATTTTGAAAATAAATCAATATATTGGAAGTGGGAGGTAAAAGAACAATTTTCTGTTCCAGAATCCCCTAGGGAATATTTGAGTTCTAATTGCTTCAGTCAAAAAGCAATGCAATTGATATTTAATTAAACGTAAAACCTACATTACAAGTAATCTTCCAGGTCTCATCTAGAAATGCCAGTTATCCCAATCAAAATAAGGTGCATAGGTATACAGAACTTTGAGAATGGTGTTAGTTCAAGGCAATTCAAAATTGTTAATTTGATTCTTGCCAGGAAAATTACAAATGATCAGTTTTTAAAAAAAATTGAACAAATGAGGAATGGTCAAAGTTTAGTTAGAAATTATGTACCTGCTCAGTTTTTGATGGCAATAACCAAATTGTCGTAGACTAGAAAAGAAAAAATAAAAAAAGGAACAAAAAAGAACTGAGAAGCCTCAGAAAATTTGACATAAGTAGAATGACTTTACTGTATACAAATGTTTAATCTCAGTCCTAGCTGGAGCATCTGTCACTCATGCTGGAGTGAATCAGTGTGTCAGCACCACAGAAACAAACCTAAGGGGAGGGAGATGTCAGGAGTCATCCCCACATCTCATGTTGAAAAAAGGATGCCCCTGCTTCATTAACAGTATTGTTCCATGGAAATAATTCTCAACCCTTTCTTAAAAAGAAGAATTGTTTTTGACTTTATACATATGTCCTGGTTTTGGCTGGGACACAGTTCGTTTTCTTCTTAGTATCTGGTACAATGTTGTGGTTTTGGGATTTGGTATGAGAAGAATGTTGATAACACACTGATGTTTTGGCTGTTGTTAAGTGGTGTTTGCCTAAAGTCAAGGACTTTTCATTGTCTCATGCTTTGCTAATGAGGAGCTGCACAAAAAGCCAGGAGGGAGCATGGCCAGGACAGCTGACCAAATGTATATCCCGTACCATAGACAGTCATGCTCAGTATGTAAACTGGAAAAGTTCCCTGGAAGGGGGATGATCACTATTCAGGGATGGTCTGGGCATTGATCAGCGGATGGTGAGAATCTGTACTGGGCACCATTTTTTTCCCTTGAGTTCTGCTACTCTCTCCTTCTCCTTATCATTATTATGAACATATTTATTAATATATTTTGTTTCAATTATTAAATTGTTCTTATCTCAGCCCATGAGGTTTACCTTTTCCCTCTGATTCTCCTCCCCAGTGGGAGCAGGGCTGGGGGGCACTGAGTGAGCAGCAGCATGGTATTTTATGTCTGGCTGGAATTAAACCATGACAACATATGACCAAACAACAAAAGTAACTCTGGCATTTTTTCTTTTTTTTTTTTCCCCTAGAATTTTAGGATTTAATCATGATGGGAACACAAGAATAACCATAACAGTGATTACAATGGCAGCCCAGGGAGAAGGAGGAACAGAACAAGATCATATGACTTTTTTTGTACTACTCTTCCATCATCTGAGCTTTTTGAGCTCTGGGAATTTCCTGAGCACTCCATGATTTTTCTATTTAATAACTGGCAATGGATCTCTCTTCAAAGTTTGTGTCTAGGCTCTACTTATATTCACATAAATTTCTCACTTCCTCTAGGAGTGCCACGGGTCTGCTACACACTGAGGGATGAATCACCTTCTTTTTGTATTTTCAAACCTGGCTTCCACTGGCTTCCTTTAAGGCCTGTGAAAATTGTGCTTGGCCTCTGCTGTGTTGGAAGAAATTTTAGTGGTGGTGGTGGCCCCAAAAATAGGGAGGTCTGGCTTGCTAGTGAGATTTTTCCTTTTTTTTGTCAGGAATTAGTTTCTATTAGAATAATTCTTTTACTCTGACTAGGGGTTATTTCAGAATACTATATAATTTTTTGCCATTGGACTTGACCTGATTTCTTCCAAACCTCATTTGACAGAAGAAAAAGGGGCATGTTACATGATTTATTAGATACCAGAAATGCATTAAAAATGTATTTAACAAGAACTAATCCCACCAGGAAATCAAATAACAGTATATTTCCTCAAAGTAGTCTTGATGGAGCAGGCCCGTATTTAAACATTTGAGACTTCCTTTATATCAATTGGGTAAAAAATGATTCATCATGTTGCTTATGCTAAAAAAAAAAACAAACCAAAACAGAACAAAACACAAAAAACCAATAAGGAACCACAAACCAACAAAATAAATCAAACAAACATGCAAACAACAAACCAAAAAAGCCCATGACAAGTTCAACTGAACAGTAGGAGCGTAATGAACCCAAATAAATAGTTCTGTGCTCAAGCTCAAAATACAAGTACCTTCAGGCAGCAGTCTAAAGAAAAACGAGCTTGTTGGATTATTTAGTGAACATGGTAGATCCTGGATAAAACCCTTTTTCATCTGCTCAGCTCCAAGTAAATGGCATGTATAGGTAACCTGTGCTTGCAGGTGAGTGCTTGCCCTCCTACAAAAAGAAACCATACACAGAAAAAGGTGATATGGCAGTTGCCCCTGGTGCTTGTGGTTAAAGGGTGACCTTTCTGAGGAGAAAGGGTTTATTTTGAGTTCCCACGGTGGAACAACATTGCCTTATGTCAGTGAAGATATTTATAGCAATTCACTGTATGCTTTGAGCAAAACTGTCAAGAGATCTCCGGAACCCATTTTAACATCAGCCAAACATAAAGTATCGATTACTCTGCTGTTCAGATCTCTTCTCTTTAATTCTTCGGATTTAACAAGAAACCTGCTACTCTATGAGATCTGGAATACAATCACGTATAAATTTTCAGATGAAACATTTCTTTTTTCTTCTTTCTTTTTTTCTCTTTTATTTCTGTCAAGAAAAGTCAGTATGGAAGAAATCAAAACATCCTGTAGAATTGTGTCAGTTTGTGGATCAGCTGAGCAGAGGCAAGGCAATTTTGCCAGGGAAATTTTCTCTGTTTTCCTTCCGGTCTGACATGCTCTCCTCCAGCCTGTCTAAAAGGCAGATGCCAAGACCATAGCCTGGCAGCCATGGCCAGGAGCCTCAAGGTTTCTTATAATGCAATAGGGTGTCTCTTATATGTGAGAAGGGAAAGAGTTCACAAAGAGTAATCTCATCTGCTTCAGATTAAGTATGAAATATATCTGGGATTTTTTTCCTGTGGGTTTTTGTAAATGTTCAGGGCATTTTGAACGATTAAACTTGTTTTTAATGTGTGAAGTTTTTGGGTGATGGCTGGGGAGGAGAAGATGCTCACTGAAGAAGGCAGGAGGAAAATGAGGAACATATTCTTTATAGCCTACCAATTTGAAATTCTTAATGTATAAATGATTTCTTTCCTGTCCCAAGAACATGTCCTGCAGTACACAGTGCTCTGTAGTATCAATAGTCTCAGATCAATGGCCTATCTAGAACAATGTACATTTTCAAATCCTCAACTAGATATTTAATTAGAAGGCATTTCCATTCCAACTGCCTCCATGCAGCCCATCAATACTCCTAACCTTTCATCAATATTTCCTTTCCCACTCAGTCTGAGAAGTGCATGCCTTTTCAAGAAGTTATTTTGGCGATTAGGCAACTAAAGAAAATGACCAGAGCTGTAAAAGTGCTTAACCCTAAGTCTTACCCATTAAAAGCAGTGATAGCTGCTATATATTGCAAAATGATGAAACCCACTGACTGTCTGCAAAGAAAAAGTTCCATCGTTACTACCTATGATTAAGACAGGAGAAGAAATAGATTCCATGATGGGGAAGACATTAAAAGGACAGATGTTTAATACAAAAAAACTAAAAAATTATTAGTTTTGAGTTTTTCCCAGGCCTGTCATCCATTGTCTAGCATAAACTGAAATATAAATTTGAAGTACAAAACTAGATTGCACTATTTAAAAAAAACCAACCAATCATGGAATACAGTTTTAACTCTACATAAATTTAAATACCTGTATGCCAATTTTAATACATTTTAATCACATGAATACTGCAAGTAATCAAAACTACTTAGCATGAGTAATATTTGGGGCTTTTATTGTTTGCAACATCTGTATCATGAGTTAATACTAGGGAGTCCTTGTTTTTAAGGGATGCATCAGGTGTCGAGGCATTTCTTTCCATGAGAAATTTTGCCATTATTAGATTTTCACTGAAATTTGATAGTTCCCTATCAAAAGCTTATTCATTTGGAAGCAGTTTGTCACTCCTGAGTCTGATTATTCAGTGTAAGAAAAGAGAGCTGAGTGTCTTGCTTTGTAAGAGACATATTTCTGAGATCTATTAAAAACACTGTTTAGCTCACAGCTAGATGCCACATTTTTCTTACTGTTCACAAATCTTTTATGTAGATGACATAAATGAAATAGTAAAAACGAGGTACTGTTTGTGAAATTTTATATATATATTTTTTTTTAATTTAACATTTCCATTTCATTTCCCTCATAAAATTCTGTTCCCAAGCTGCAATTCTTGGTCAGAGAACTGGTGGTTGTAACTCTACGTGTTATTACTGAAGTTAGTCAAGAATATGATGTATTGTTTTTTTAAAACGTAAAATGGGATATCTGTGAATTTAAGATATGATGGAGAGAACATTAAGAAGATGTGGACTTAGCCTTACACTAGAAGCAGGCTTGGTGGAACATAAATTTTAAAATGAACTACATTTATCGGCTGTAGTTTCACATTTTAATGTGAATTATATCACGAAGATATATTCATGATTCATTTTATTGAGTTATATAATGAAGATTCAAATCACATTAACCAAATTTGTCCTTGGTCCCCATCCTTATTTGGTGAGTTTGGGCCTTCAGGGTCACCTTACTAATAGACTGGAACTTGACTTATGTTTCCAGTCATGCAAATAATTAGTATGACCAGTGGTAATAAAACTATTAAAAGAAAATGAGTTACCAGTTGAAGTATTTGCAGGAACAGAGCCCCACATCCTTAGATATATTACTTTTAGTTTCCTCACTGTATTATTCAGCCTTCTTTTCGCTAATTTTGACTGAAAATATGGAGTTATTTTCAGCAATGAAGTATGAAATAGGGTGTTAGGAAAATCCATATTTTGTTTCTCTTGGTCTCAATTTTTAGTTTTTAACATAAATCACATATGAAGTGAGATCCAGCAGAACACCTGCAGCCTAGTCATGTCCCTGACCATTCAGCAGTCTATTACATCCTCTTGCAGAAAGTCGTAAAATTTCTAATGGGCAACCACAACACTTTCTGTGTCTGAGAAGCAGAGTAATTTTCTGATATGCTAATTGTGAGAGTCCAGGGAGAGTTAGATTTCCAAGACAAACTGTCATAGCCCTGGAATCAATTTAAAATGTTTCCATCAACACCTACAATTGATACCAATTTGCACAGTCCACTGTTTGTACTTTGTGTCCAGAATAGCACTGTAATTTTTTCTCTTGTATTTCAGAGGTTTGCGAGATGACTGACTGTGGCTGTCATATGATATTTTGGAATACATAGGTTTTTGGATTGTGATAAATTCTAGTGGAGCAGTTTAGGATCATCCATTGTCTCAGAAACCTTTACAGTGCAATAAAAAATCATAGAATGATTAGGGTGGGAAAGGACTTTTGAAGGTTATCATAGAATCATAAAATTACTTGGGTTGGAAGGAACCTTTAAGGTGATCTAGTTCCAGCCCCCCCTTCCATGGGCAGAAACACCTTCTACTACACCACATTTCTCAAAGCCCCATCCAACCTGGCCTTGAACACTGCCAAGGATGGGGCATCCATCACTTCTTTGGGCAGCCTGTTCCAGTTCCTCATCACCCTCATAGTAAAGAATTTTTACCTAATGTCTAGTCTAAACCTACTCTCAGTTTAAAACCAAACCCCTTGTCCTATCACTACATGCCCTCCTAAAAAGTCCCTGTCCATCTTTCTTGAGGGCCCCCTTCAGGTACTGGAAGGTTGCAATTGGGTCACCCCAGAGCCTTCTTTTTTCCAGGTGGAAAAATCCCAACTCTCTCAGCCTCTCTTCATAGGAGAGGTGTTCTATTTATCTAATAATCTTGGTGGCACTCCTCTGGATTTTCTCAAACAGGTCGATGTCCTTCCTGTGCTGGTGATCCCAGAGCAGGATGTAGCATTCCAGGTGGGGTCTCACCAGAGTGGAGTAGAGGGGCAGAATTATCTCCCTTGACCTGCTGGCCACACTGCTTGTGATGCAGTCCAGGACACAATTGGCTTTCTGGGCTGCGAGTGCACATTTCCAGCCCACGTCCAGCCTCTAACCACCAGCACCCCCAAATTCCTTTTTGACAGGGCTGCTCTCAATCTGTTCATTCCCCAAACTTTGTTGATACTGGTCCTCTAGTTCAACTCCCCAGTTCAAACAGGGTTACCTAAGAGCAGGTTGCCCAGGACCATGTCCAATGGGGTTTGGAATACCTCCAAGGTTGGAGACTCAACAACTTTCTTAGGTAACTTATGTCAGATTTTGACTACCCTTAAGGTAAAAAAAATGTTTTCTTGTGTGCAGTTTGTGCCTGTTATCTCTTGTCCTATCAGTAGTCACTACGGAGAATGGTCTGGCTCCCTCATGTTAATTCACTCTCATCAGGTGTATCTGATCAATACATATTGATTAGATGTCCATAAGCCTTCTCTCAGCTGAGGAGTCCCTGTTATTTCAGCCTTTCCCCATTTGAAAAAAAAAAGAAGGAAATTTTCAACATATCATCTGGAAAATTTTGGAAGGCTTTCCTAAATAAGAAATTTGAGACATTAGTTTTGATCTAGTTTTCCTCGTAAGCTATGCAATTTCAGTTCAGTGTGCAAGTGCCAGATTAAATCATGAATAGGGTGTTAATTTGACAGTTTTTGTTATGAAGCTTATCAGAACTCTATGTTGTATATCTGGATATTTCACATGGGTTTCACCCAGGCTGTATGCTTAATAACACTGTATTGGCAGAGCAATGCCATGATTACTGTTCAAGGTATGTGTACATTGATGACTCACACTGTGTCCTGAATTTTCTGATCTCTCAGGCTGTTTTGATGAAAAGCTATTGAAAAAGGTATGAAGATGGTGCAAAGAATAAGTGTTGGAAGAATCTCCCACAGTCTTGCTCTTGGTGGGAAGTCGTTGGTAGCGTAAACTATGTGATGTGGGATATTGCTCATTGCTAGTGCAGAAACCAAAGTAAGAAGATGTTAACGTCTACCATCAACCACTGAGGGACGCTGGAACTGAAAGTATGCATTGATTTGCCTTGTCAAAGAAAACTCTTCCTCCACAGTTTCTCAACATAGTAGTCAGAAGTGACATTGTGCTACAATATTAGATAATTTTTGATGCCTTGATTTGCAAATCATCCTTGCTGGCAATGGATAAATCTGTGCTGTTTGGCTTGTAGATGGCGTTACTTTCCAAAATATCAGTTAATAATTTTTGTCCATAATTTTAAGTATTGTTTTCTCCTATAAATGGTAGTATTTCTGATTAAATTTTGCCACCAGTGTTCAGGAAGCTGCCACAAGTGACAGAAGGGTCTTCCTGGAGGCATCACAATAACCCACTTCCCCTGACAAATGCGCTGCATTCCTCTGCTCTGTGTTTGCTTATTTTGACTCATACCTTTAGAGGCTCAGGGGTCAGGGATGATATTTCATAGCCTTGAAATTTGAAAAGAAGTCTAAACCCTGCAATATATTACATGCATATCCCTAAATCTCCGATCTCTTTGAATCTGCAGAAGGTAAGTGGTTGCCCAAAATATTTGTGAGCCTGTTTTTCATCAGTGTTGTTTCTGGCACTGTGAAGCCCGTGAGCATCTGCCGCCGATCAGGATCAGGACAGTTATTGCTCTGATGACTGTCCAAACACCGAACAGAAAGGTGATCTGTTACTCCAAATCCTGTAGTTCACAAAGGCACCAACCTTTTCTCACTCTAGCGAAGTTAACCCTCCAAACACAGGTTTCTGTCTCTTTATTTCTCACTATGCATGTGGTAAAATATTTTCAGTAGGAGGTGGTAAATGGTCTATTTACTACAAGTGATGGTTTTGTTTGGCTGAAGAGACATAATTCAGAGACATAAATTTTTTTATAATTTGCTAATGGATAGCTGTATTCAGACTACCTGTAAGTCATGTCATTCTTTTATGTCTTCTTTAAAGTGACAAAATATTTGACCCTTATTTTCCAGATTGTAAATAGTGGCATGAAGAGATGATGTCCCAGCTCCTCCAGGGAATTTATTTCAGTGGAAATGTGGATTTAGTGATTTTCCCAGCCTGCAGGAAACAGCAAACTGCAGCTTTGCAAAGTCTAGGTTAATAAGGTCCTACCAAATGATAGTCTGCTTCCTTCGCCCAACATCTCTTTTCTACAGAAAAAAGAAAATACTAATGAATAAAGCTGCCATAGCTAAGTCCAAGGAAGAAAGATTTTTTCCGTCAGATAAAAGGGATGTCTCTAGTCTCTCTGTCAGGGCCTGCCAACTAATCTAATAGGGAAGAAAAATTTTTCTTGTGCTAAACTATTTTCTCACTAATCTTATTTTAAGGAAAGTAACATAATGAGGATTTATTTGGGGCACTCAGTATACTTTTTCTTAAAGCCAGACAAAAAAGGAAATCTGTTATTTGTTTTATTTCTACTTTAGCACTTTATCTGACAGGTTGACATGAGAGCAGACATAAGAGCGTAGCTTTGTATAAGATATTAAATGATCATAAAGCAATTTTATTCTCCAGATTATCAAACACAATCTAATTGGCAAGAATGGGTCCTTTGTATAAAAATAGTTTGGAGATGCTATTCTTGTAGCAGGGCAATATTTTTTTCTGGAATCTATTTTAAATGCTCTTATTAGTTAGCTCTGTTGGCTTTTTTTTTAGGCTGCATTATAAATCTTTGAAAGCTCTGAATCTCAAATGCTGCCTCCTGACAATGAATTCTGGAACAGTGACCGACAAAAAGCAATGCATCTTGAGTGGCGTTTGAGCAAGCTACTGTCCCAAAAAAATAAAAAATGCTTTATGAGTGTCTCTGAGAGTCTTGTAGCTGGGTATTTAGGTAGACATCTGAAAGTAGTGAGTTCACAGTAACCCATGGGGTTGCCATGATGTCTCTGAGAGTGTCATACTGAGATCCTTTATCATGAGTTTGATCAGATTATGGGCTGTGTACACTGACATTAAATGAGAGCATTCAGACGTATATGAGATATGAGAACAGCCTTTATGAACTCGGTAAGATAACTCATGCAGTGATAATTAATGCTTTTTAACTTGGGATCACAACATTCAAAGCCCAGTGATTCAAGTACAGTTATCCCAATCTCTTCCCTGATATGTACCAGAAGAAAAGCATTAGGAATAGATATTAAGTCACTGGAAGGTCAACACAAATGCTACAGTGCTGGGAATTCATTAAAAAGTGACTTTGACATTTTGACAAATGGATAAAATTAATTGATTGTATTTTGCCGTTTTATCTGATATCTCCTAAGTTTTGCATGTTCCAAATGTCAAGTAGGTTTCTGAAACCCCAAAGCAAAAGAATAAACAGTGAGATTCATATTCCCTCTTCATCATGTGTTTGCTGAAGGTCTTTTTCACAGTCGATCTCAGCTAGAGTTAGTGGTTTCTTTAGTTTCATCTGGAATTGCTACTGTGGTGTCTTTCTGTAGTTCTGTATTATAAAGCTAAACTTTTTATGGTTTGTTCTTTTTTATTAACAGATTCATTGGGGGAATATGATATTGCAACATCAGGATTTTGTTCCCGATGCCCTGGCATGCTGTTGATATCCCAAGTAATCCCAGAGCATCATCTCCTTCTATCTCCTTGGTCCCCTGTGCCAGGTGCCACTGCCTGGGGCAGGGGACAGGCTGTCCCGCTCTGTTGTGTGGTCACGGCCACCTTGCTCCTTGTCTCCAGCCTCACCTGCTTGTGGCAATATCATGCCAGCCTCTGTAGGAAGGGGTCTAGGTAGATGTATACAAGTCAGAGGAGTTAAAGAGGCTGGGAGTCCATAAAATGGAAAATATTTAGACAAATTAATGAGCAGTTGCTATGAGACAGCAAAGTATGGATGCTGTCATGGGGTAGGAACTGTGTAGCCAGGGAACAGGCTATTCAAGGTGCAAATCTCTAATCTTTTATAATACTGTCCCTTAAACACCTTAATTATTTTCTGCAGTAGTCTGTCTCTTCCAGCCACTGTTCAGGAGCCCCATGCCTTCCTGCAGGGAAGGCCCAGCGTCCGCTCGGGGCTTTGCAGGAGCCTGCTGCAGGCTTTGAGACCACAGGCTAATCTGTGGGAGCACTGGGCTTGTGCTAAGCACTGTGGAAAACGGCGGTGATTGGAAAAGGGGTGCAGAGCACTCAGAATTGTGCCAGAGCTTCCTGAAGTCAACGAGAGTCCCTCCACAGACCTGCTTGGCCACACATCCCTGGAGTGATCCCGGTGGGTTACTTGTGTGGAACTCCATAAAGCCCATGGCATGACCAACTGTCATTCTTCTATTGTTACTACATATTAGTGGAAAGGAGTCTAAGACACACAAATAGCCTGTCTGGATCCTTACAGACCTGTGGCTACTTCCTGAATGGCAGTCCCCTCCCTGAGCAAGGGAAATACATCACCATTAGCTGCAGTTTGGTTTTCCTTACAGCAGATGGAGTTTTCCATTTTTAAATAAATGACAACATTCTGTAAGAGAAAGGAGAGATGGCAAAAACCCAACGAAAACACTGGAGCCAAGCACCCATGAACATGGGAAAGTTGCCTTCTGGATCCAAGCACTGGAGGGCTCTGGGAGGCCCACCTATCTCAGAAACAGATGTGAGTAATTAATATTTGACTTGAACTAGCTGATCAATCCCACATAAATTGTCTGAAGATTAATCTCAAGATTCTGAATCACTTTTATTTTTATTTTTACCTGACCTTTTGTGAGATTTCTGCCACATGTGGGAGGAATATCAGGACTATGATATGCAAAGAAACTATATGGGGGGAATCTCACTGCCACCATGAAGTGTTTGGTGATGGGACTGATAATGATTAGGTGTCAAAAGGACTTAACAAGTCTGTATACAAAAATGTGTGTTCTTGGACCGATTTATAGTGGAAAAATCAAGAGGCAAATAATTGTCTTATGCGCTCCAGCATGCGAATCAATAATAGTGTTACTAATTGGTCCCAGGTAGCTTTATTCAGATTCAAACCTCTCAGTTCATGATTTGGGTCAGTCTCATTTCCCTGCAGGTTTCATTCAGACAAGTATTATTTGAAATCACATGAAGCAGAGTTTTTAGCTAGTACACAGCTATTCATCCATCGCTTCATGTCAATGTGCTTGAAAAAAAAAATATCATTGCATCCTTCATTTAAGTGTACAAATGTGGATTCTCTGAAATAACTCCAACTGCAATGGAGTTACTGTAGAGAGGTATTTAATCTATAAAGTGCACTGCCATCATTTAGAAGCTAAGTTCTGCTTAAAGATAATTCATTATCAATATATTACAGTGCTCCTGGCCAATTGGTTAGTGCTACATATCTCTGAAAGTAAATTATTACCATAGAATACATAGTATTCACTTCTGTGTACGCTTTTAAAATAAAATGAGAGCTAGTTAAAATTCCACCATAACCATGGCTTACTCTGTTCTGGGAATTTTGTATCAGTTCAAGATGACTTCTGTTCTGTTTTAAGATTTACAGTCTCCCTAAATCTTACAGAGGCATCAGATGATTTTTTTATCGTATTGGCTGTTGTCAATTGCCAGGAAAATCTTGCAATGAAGTACCAGGCTGCAAACACAGCATATGCAATGACCCCCTAAATCCCAGATAGGAGAAGGGCAATGTGCCAAAGACTATTATTCTTATTATGATCTCTCTTTATATACTTTTTCTCATTAATATTTGTTGAGATGTCTATCCGCAGGTACCAATAATTTTTCATGCTAAATAGGATTCCATCAAAACATCCATTGAATGAGTGGTAGATCTGCAAGGCAAAGCGCTTGTATTAAGTATCAAAGTTAAGTTTGCCTGTACAATCGAAGATTTGCACTTTGCATTAGTGAGGCTGGACTATGGTCCTTCAAAGAACAGCATAAGTGCCCTCTGGTTTTCTCTGAAAGCACCCAGTTTCATCAAGAAGGACAAAACTGGTCATGGTCAGTGGCCAAAGTGATATCCAACTATCATTTTTATCCCCTTATCTCCCTAACCAGTTGTACAGCTCTCAAACATGTGCAGACCAGGGAATAACAGGGAAAGGTGGGGAAAATAGTGAGGGAGGTAGCTGGGGAGTACCATTTTATTTGTATGCTAGGGCCCACACTAAGTACAACGTGCCCCTGTGGACTTTCAACCAGGACAAACCCTCCACCATCTGTGGCGATGGTAAGGCAAAAATGCAGTAATGTACTGCCTGAGCTGACAGCCTGGAGAAGCATCCCTTGGGCCTTATACACAAAAGCTGGTGACAACCCATATATTTGTGGACAGGCCACCATTTCATGTCCTCACAATCATGAACCGAGCATTGCTGGGTGCCCAACCCTCATACAGTGGGGGAAGAGAAGGGAGGATGTGAGTTTTGTAAGAGTGCTGGTGCTGGGTCTGTGTGTGCTTCCTTCCTGCCATATCTTATATGTTGGCATCCTTTTGTGGGTTGCACAGGAAGAGTTTGAGGACTGTCAGTGCAGCATAGGACACAATTTCGGGATCCCATAATTGTAATGTTGTGTAGGTAAATGTAATGGTATCTGAAGCCTGCAGTGGTAAAGTAACACCATCCTGCATTTCATAATTGCCAAGGGCTACTGGTAATTGTTCTCTCTTTAGAGTTGAAGGATGATAACCCTCACCACAGATATCTGCAACTTTAAACCACTTATTTGTGCTCCATTCTGGAGGTATTTGAATCTGACTTCAGACACTGACCCTAATGATCTCAACTCTGATTATAAGTATTATGAAGTGCAGGATCCAGACAGACTGTTCAGGTTTAGCAGTGATTTGAATTCAGCAAGTTGTCTCATCTGAGCAAAATACTTACTTAATACTATGTTCTTAAATCTAACTAAAGTTTTCCCCCTTCATTAATTACATATGTGATTTTTTTTTTCTGCTTCATTTTACTGTGTCACATAATTAAACATAACATCTGTTTTTCCCAACCCACTGGGCACATCTACTGCTAGCACATATTTAGTGGTTGTGTTGTAATGGATTCCCAGTTGGACATGTTGCAGTAGACCAAGGCTTGGCTGGTACAACATCAGGAAGTGCTCTAAGGAAAACAGACAAATCTAAGGATTGCTTGTGCCTATAAATGTAGAATAATCAGAATGCATTTGCAAAAGAAACAAACCTGTTCTGGGTTTGTTTGCAGGTTGCTTCTCATGAGTTAGCTTGTTCATTAGAGTATCTCAGGAGAGTAGTTTATCCAGTCCCTCCATGCTGGGACAGGATTAGTTATCAATAATGGGAACAAACTGGAAGTGGAAGAATATTTTTCTGAGACAAGCAAAATGCAAAATCAAGTAGATTAATTAGAGCAGCTCAGCTTCAAAGGCTCCCTGGTCTTTAATATATTGATCACAGTGTTCAAAGTTCTCCATGGTGCCTCCTCTCCAAAATATGTTCCTAATTGAATATTGGACTATATTCTGATGAAACCTCATGCAAATTGCAAGTGTTAAGTGAATGTCAGAATTAAAGGCAGCAGTTTCAGTACTCAGTGTGCAAGTCTGTGATTTGAGCCTTCTTTTTTTTTGAAGTGAAGAAATAAAGTTGCAGAGATTCACAAGTGTTGTGCATGGTCCATGACACAACATGGACATCAGAGTATTTATCCTTTATTGTTACAAAATGGAGTCATTCTTAGCAAAGTCAACAGAAAGGGTTTGAGACTTTGAGTTTGGGCAGTGATGACAGTAGGAAAGGAGGTTCAGGACTTTAGTGCACATGTGAGTTAACAAAGATCAGGCCAGTGCAATCCCTCAGATTCCTTGCAGAAGTAGCAGAGGTCTGTTTTGGCAAGCGTTCTCTCCCTTCTCACCAGGTTTTTTGCTTTGTTGCCTCCATAAGACAGTTGAGGAAACTCGTCATCCTGTAGGATGGGAGGTGAGCAGCAATTCCATTGATTAAAAAGGGCTGTGTAATCTGATTCAGAGAAGGTTATTTGATCTGTACATGCTGCTTCAGGCTCCTCAGCATGCAATGAGAACTAGGGGCACTATTGATCTGACACTAAGAGGAAATCTTACTGTGGGTACTGTGGAAGTCGAAATAAAGGGTTAGGCCAAAAAAAAAAAAAAGCCTTTTAATTCTGACCCTAACACTTACTGATATCTTTACAAAGAGAGAGACAGTTCAAAAGCAGCTGTGTTGTGTTTCCCCTTCTCCCTGTCTTTTTCCTCACCAAGCCTGAGGGTCACAGTGACTTGTTGTGCACAGATGTCTGCTGGTGGGCAGCCCCCGTTAGCTGGGGATGGCCTCAGCAGATGGCTGTGTGGCTCTTCTGGCCCTCGGGCTCTGGCACATACCCTTTTTGTCCTGGCAAAAAGTAGTGCACATATGATAACCACCAGTTCCTTCTGAAGTTGGATCAATAATTTTAGTTAAGAAAAAAATGGGGGAAGATACTAAAAAAGCTGAAGCATTTATTCAGACATTTTAATAATGAAAATAACAGCCTGTTTATCTTGACATATTCTAGATAAAAAGTTTCTCATTTTCATTTCAAGAGAGAACTCTTTTCATTTAAAATTGATCTACATCTAAAAGGAAGGGTAACAAGAGAGCAACATAACTGAAACACTGATTTTTCTTTTGCCTGAGAAAAACTTTGAAGGCTGACCTAAAAAAGTTTATCTGGTTCCTGACTTTGTTGTTGTTCTTTTTGGTACGTGACAATTAACAAAGGAAAGAAGATATTCTGCTGTATTTTTCCTTCATTCAATTGTGGTCTCCATCTTCCCTCCCACTCCCACTTGCCAATCCAGTTGAGCTAACACATTTCTTTGACTAACTCTAGATGTGAATGAGAGCCATTAAGTGATATTTATTCATCATCATTATGCTTTCCTTAAATCCTCACAAAATTCTCAGTGTCTTATAATCTATTTTTCCAACCAACTTCTCAAGCAGTGACACTCTGCAGGTAGGAGTGGAAGGCAGCAGCCTATACTTGGCATGATCCTAGTAAGTTATAAATAGTCCATAGATGTTCTTATAAGTAGTTATAAACAGGATTAAAAGGCTTTTTCTTTTCAATGGGTCGTAAGATTATTCCCCTTATGGGGAGCACTGGAGAAGGCAGATAGTATATATTCCAGTGAAAATTTCCTGTACTTGCCATGTGAAGTCACAGAGCACATAACTCAGATGTGATACTGACCTTTTCGTCATGTTGCAAAGCAGGGCTTACTTCGTCATCTAAGCATGACATGTGAATATATCTCCATTTTCTTTCTATCTGCATTCCCTTGGGTAAAGATTTCAGCTTGCCATAACTTTAGTGACCCAACTAGAGAGTTCAGTTCTCACTGTTCTTGGTGAAAATTTCTTTTCTTCCTGTTGTCATGGATTACCGTATTATACCAGCATGTACTATTTGAACAGCTATTGTTAATTTCTTGAAACTGAAGCATATTTGAAATTATATGTGAGTACTTTCAGTAGTGAGACTACCATAAGCCTTAAAATCCTAACCAGGATCACTGTTTTTCTACCTCTTCTGTCCAGAGAAAGAAACCTGCCAGTGTGAAAGAGAGAGGGGGGCATGACTACTTGAGGGAAAGATCTTTAGAAGTGTAAATTCCCTTAATAGATCAGAAATATTTAAGTCTGTTTGGCTTATACAAGCACTGGCTTACACAGCAGCATAACTGTATTGCACTGAGAAATGGACCACAAGCATCTTGGTCTAAGAGTGTCAAGGAGGGCCTTGGGTGATTTCTGCTCTCATCTGAACAGATGCCCTGTGGTCCATAACTGTGGAGACATCCTTTGCCTCACTGATTCAACGTGTTTTTCCACAAACACCTGTTTGATGACTTTTGTCTTCTCCCCTTTTTAAACACTATTCTTCTTCTGAGATGTCTTCTTTCACTTGCTAGTACTTATCACTTTATTCTGATGGTGTACAACTTTATTGTAGTCCATGATGACTTCCTTGAGGAAGGGCTTTCATCTGTAGTTACCTAAGTCTGGTCTTGCAGAGAGCATGAAAAAGTTTGCAACAAGAGCCCTGCTCACAAAGGAGGAATGAGACATTAAATGAGGATCACCAAGTGAATTGATATTAATGTCTAGCATGGCCTATGGAAAAAGAAATCTATGCCAGATGTCTCTTTACCACAGGCTTGCTTTGGAGTCACTCATGCATTTCAAGCAATTTGGAAAATACTATCTAGTTAGCACAGTGGTGCACAGCAGCTCGAATTTGCAGAAGTTCACTGCTTCGTTAACTATTCACTTAGCAATGAAGCTGCAAACAATGTGAATATCAACATTTCTCTGTTGCCCTAATCTAAAAAAAAAAAAAAAAAAATCTGATAATCTGTTATATGACTCTTGTAACCCTCTAATTGTTAAAAAAGGGTATTGGAAAACTTGTCTCTTACAGGTTGTACCAGACTGCAGCAACGCTTTTCTGTATTCAGCCAAGCTGAATTTTGATTATTGTCCAGCTTATTCCCTTTGTGCTGCCAGCACGGGCTTTTTGTCTTTTCAGGCATTCAATCTCTGTTTTGCTGATGCCAGAGTTCAGCTTTTTTTGCCCTCTGTTTGAAATATTGTTTTCTTCAGAAGCTGTAGGTCATGTACTTACCTACGGATTCTCACAGACACTTAAGGTCAATGCCTTCCTATGTTTCACCAGTATATTATTGTCATCTCTCTATTGCAAAGCATTCAGTATGTGCTCAGTCAAACAGTGATGTTAAACTCCTATCTTAGTGGACTAAAAGGTTATTTAGTCCACTTATATAAAATGTGAATCCATCCAAGGTCCTATTCTAATAAAGACTTACGCTTGAAATCATACACTGACCACTGCCACTGAATTCAGGTGATTAATTAACCAAGGCATAAAGATTTGCCAAAGCATAAACACTTGTGGATCCAGTGTCTTTAGGTGACTGGTAACTTATTTGATGTTATTTACATAGTACTGGTGTTCTGGTAGCTGAGATAGCCCAAAGGTATAAACAAGGCGAAAACTGTAGGGGATTGGAAGAATATTGTGATTCACCAATAGTTACAGTTAAAAAGTCCCCTTTCAAACACAGGACCAGGGTTTGTACATTCAGCATTGTCTGTATGTGGAGGGGGTTTGTTCCAGTTGTGCATTACCTACTTATTCTCTGTAAATGCCAACGTGAAGAGAATAAAATCCTTTGTGCCCCAGGATTGCCAGTGAGCCTCCCTGAATTCTGTCTTTGAACCTTTCACCCCTGAAGAAATCAATGTATCTCATATTTCCAGTGCTCAATTTCCTTTAAATACTTCTTGACAAGAGGAAGGATGAGTTCCTTTTGGCCTGAAGAGCATATAAAGAAAACTACTTTGGTGGGACCACAGGTGAGAAGCAGAGAGTGCTTGCGTGAGTCAAGCGCTGCCTTCGAATTATTGCAGCACCTGGGGTGCCAGATCAGTGCTCCACCACCCACAAAGGACATGCCAGCTCTGCAACCCCACAACACAGACCCCTGGGGACACCCCTGGCAGGTGAGGGAAAGGAGACCAGCCATACCTGTGCTTACCCACCTTCCCTTTCTGTCTTTGTTTATGCCTGTAAAGTGGCAGGTTGACCCCAAAGTCCTCATCAGCACAGCAGTGGTGCAAATCTGTGACCAATACAGGTTTGCTCACTAGCAGCTCCCTAACTCCAACCCTTAATAAAGCTCTAAGATAGAAGATAGAGGGAAGAAGTTTTGTTTTCAATGTGGGTAGCAAAACACTGAAACAGGTCAACCAGAGATGTGGTAGATGCCCCATCCCTGGAAACATCTGAGGTCACACTGGATGGGGCTCTGAGGAACCTGACAGAGTTGAAGATGTCCCTGCTTATTGCAGGGGGATTAGAGTAGATGGCCTTTAAAGATCCCTTCCAATCCAAACTATTCCATGATTCTCTGATTATAACAGCAGAAAACATGGTCAAAAGGTAACAGTTGAGCACCGGAGAACCCTCCGGCCCCAATGAGGGGTGCCGGTGCTAATTAGGAGGGCTGGTCCCGGGCTGTGTGTATTTGCGGCGGGTGAGCGGGGTGGGGGAGTGGAAGTTATCCCCGAGTGACCGGGTGGTCCGGCTGGGTCCAGCGCGGGGCTGGAGGCGGGAGCGCGGCGATGCCCACGAGGAGGAGCCCAAGGGATGCTTGGCGAGAGGCTCCGCGCAGTGCCGGCGGTGTTTATTTGTTTCAGAGGTCATAAAAACGTGGCGTGGCATGGCATACGTGTAGGACAGGGTTCAAACACGCCTTTTAGAAAGCTTGTTACCCAGGCAATCCTGTGCTACTGCAAGGGGGTGTCTGTGCATGGTAAGGTAGTAAAATATATGCTGTGCTTTGTAGAACATAAAGCAGTATTAAAATGAAAGAAAGCATATAAAGCATAACTAATAAATGTAATGCCATGCCTGTTACATTTTTGGCTTTCCAGTGTATGAAAATCTGCTCTGTGAATGTACCTGAATCTTTCTACTGCTGTTTTTGTTAACAATCATCTCAGGAAAACATTGTGTAAATCATGACAGGAATCCTCCTCTGGTACATCGGTGTAACCAGCTGACTTTCTTGGTCTGCAAGTAGGGTAAAATATCTAAAAACCAGTTACCGTTAGTATTTTGATGTTCATTTTGTTGTGGGCAGGAAGAGTTTTTGTTAAAGTCTAAGTGAAGCCCATTCTCCTCAGAGCTTTGACTCAAAGTGGATTTTTGTTTGGTGTTCAGGCTGTGATTTCAGAGAAAGATTTTTCATTTTTTTCATGTTTGCTGCTTTGCTAGAGTCAGACCAACTTATTTTAGCAGGGAAAGAACATTTCTCCCCAGGCATCCAATAATGTATTTTAGAGCTCAGACTGCTGCAGGATTCATTCATTCAGTGCTGGGGTGTCTTGATTTTGAAACATACCAGTAGAAAAACAGACATCCTGGTTTGGCCTTCTAGGTCCTGCTGCTCTTTTAGCTAAAGTGAATACGAGAGTGGAAACTGGTTATTTCTTCCTGTGACCACTCTACTCATCCAGTTTCACAGGTGGTTACAAACCAAGTTAAGTTTGGTGGTCCATGCACAGTCTCCCTGAAGATGCAGAACTGGTGTGCAGTTTTTTAATGATTCCCAAAGCATAATCTTGCCTGCTTGCTCTACAATCACTTTACAGAAAACTTTGAAAAGAATTATAAAGAAAATAAGGAACTCTGTTGTCAGTGATGTGGATCAGGGCATGCACTGAAAAAGAGCCATGTAAGCCAACCTGAGCTCAGAATTAGACCTGTCAGCTTGCACTGTGCAGAAGGGTATTGTCCCCTCTGGAATGCTCACTGATGAAGGCATCTGGTCATCTGTGTAATGTAGTAATCACTTTCACAATGGGATTATAAACCCTGTTTATAAATACAGTCTGTTCGTTTGCATGATTTTGAGTCACTGGTTTGATACTCAAGCCCTAGGCTGAGACATTCATGGGTGTGAGTGCATGCTAGATGTACATTAAGCTGTAATCCTTATTATCTCCATTATAACTTCAGGAGAGCATGTGATGCAATTTTTTTCCACCTCCAAGTCCATCTGACTTTTTGTACCCATTCAGAAGTAACTAAAGAGAAAAGCTAAAACAGGATGCCAGTATACTTACACAGTGACTCAATAAATTCTGCCAGCCTCACTCTGCGGATTGTAAGGTAGAGATACCTTCAGCAAGACATAAATGAGTTTTTCATTATTTAACCTTGCTGACATGTTATAAACATCTCCAAGTTGAGTAGAGCATTCAAGAACAGACCTTCTGGAGTAGCCCCAAGACTCATATTTAAAAGTTTCCCACCTGAACATGCTAAGTTTGCAGACATGTATCTCACTTGCAAACCAAGTCTTTTACCCTGTAAACACAATGGCACAGAAGTATGCAAAGCACAACAAAGATTGCCAAAAATCTGCTGCATGTTTTCAAGGATCTCTGAAAATTTGTTTCTGTAGTTGATTTGCACTATTTTATTTCCCCAGGGCTGAGTCACTGTCAGGAATAAGAAAAGAGCTTTTGTGAATTCATTGCTCAAAAGAAAGACACTCCAAACTGGGTTTATGGCTGGAAGGAGAAAGGGAAGAAATGTGGAAGACTGACAAAAGCCTTCACATAGGTTGTGTTATTCAGTCACACGAAGATAAAGCCGGGGCTGGAGATGCTGCCTGTTTGCCCAGTGAAAGAAGTTAGATGTGCATCTAGGAGATTTCCACCCAGTGCTCTGGGTGTACTGACTACAGAACCCACCCAGCCTCATGCTTCACACCCTGCTCATTGCACCCATGAAGACTGAGGAGGCAGAAGAGCTGGGACAATAATCCCTATTATATGTGAACTTCTGTGAGCACTCCTGGAAGGCCCTTGAACCAGGAGAGGAGGAGACATCAGGCAAGAAAGAGCAACATGAAGAGGAACAAAATCCACTTGCTTTTCTAGAAAAGCTGACGAGAATGTAAAATGCTAGGAATAGAAAAGGTAGGATTGAAAGAGATGCTCCTGGCAGCCTAGAGCATGTGGTGGCAGGCAAGGCTCAAAACACATCATTTCACACAACAGGCACCACACTTCGTTATTACTGTTTTTTCTACTGCATTGCTTGACAAAATGTCTAATGCACATGAATAAACCACTTAAGGTGATGGGAAAAGTCCTGTTCTGTGATTATTCATGTCACAGTAGCACCAACACCTGGAGGTGCTGAGGAGCACCTAGGTTTAGATTCCTGAGGTCAAGTGTTGAGATGAATTTTCTGTAGTGTTCTGTGGTACAACTCTGAGTTGGCCTAAAACCACCTACTAAAGAGGCTTCTGACCTGCAGCGCTTTACAAAAAGTGCCTATGTAGTGGAAACCTGATTAAATCCGTCTCACGATTCTTATGATCATCCTCAGTCAAATGTGGCATCAAGGGAAGGTCCAAAACATTAGCGTAGGTTATCAGGTCTCTTTCTGTTTTTTTCTCAGGCAGCAATGTTCAGACTATTTATGGAAAGAAATATCTATCATCTTGAAATTTAGAAGCTGACTTTGACTCTCAGTTTTCCTCTCCTGCATGAATATTTGAATTCATCTTGGAAACTGGTTCAACAACATCAGTCAGCTGGCACTGACAGCTTCTGAAATACATTGTGAAGCTTGACAAAAACAGCATAAAGAGGATTAAATCAGTCTTGGAAGTGTAAATGTCAGTAACATGGTGACCTTAAGGTTGAAAATAAACATTTTTATGTGCAAGTAAAAACATATGTAATATTTATACATACATAATAAACACATACAGTAGAGACTGATTTTCAGGGCAATATTACACACCTTGACACTACCCCTTCACATACAAGTTTTGCTGATTCTTTCCTTAGGAAAGGCTTCTAAAATTTTCTCCCATACATAAGCTTTGAATTTTTATTGAATATAAAATGATAAATTAAAATTGACATTTCAGTGCCACCTGCAGTGTGAGGATTGCTGTCAGGGACTGTTAACCAATTTAATGCCATACAGAATTAGCCACAAAAAGGGAAAATGTGAAGCTTTATGTCTTGAAATTCAATGCTGCATTTAAAAGAGAGGGAAATTGAGTTACTTGGCCTTTAGTTACTTTGGTCTTTTGAATGCTCTCCTGGAGAAAAAAACAAGCTTTTTCTTCAGATCCTGATCAATTTGTTTAAAAAACACTTTGTAGAAATGTTGAGGAGTTTTTTTCTGTGTCTTTTTCAGTTTAGGATGTTGTTAAATGCGCAGGGAATTCTCTTCCTCTGCTGTGGTGGTGCATGGTAGAGCCTCTCTTGCTTTGGCAACATTTGCTGATGAGAGGACTAGAAAAGTGTGTGCATGGTTTTGGGAGAGTGCTGTTAGTGCCATCTCTTCTTCTGAGTGAGGAGCACCTCTGAGCACTGCTTACCTCTGGGGCTTGGTGACAGTCACCTTCCCTGTCATTACAGGGACCTACACAAGATCCTTCACTTTGATTTCCAATTATGTTTCTAGTTAAATCCCTTGAGAGGACAACCTTAGAAAGGAAACCCAGCTGAAAGGCATTAATTTTCCCTTAAATAAAGTCACAGGTCCTCCAAGCTCTGGCCTGGCTGTTTTTTGGTGGAAGTGAAGATGGTGTGAAAAGTTTCATAGATTTTTTATTCTCAGGCATGAGAGCTGTCACCAAGTCCTCCCTCTCACGTAGCTCCTGACACCTGACAACATCGCTCATGTGACTTCTGTCCAGGAGGGGAACTGTGACTGCGTGAAACATTGATGAGTCTGGCTGAACAGGCAGAGCTGTGCAGTCATTCCAGAGCACTGTCCTTGGCCCCAGCTTTCAGTAAATCAGGTAGTCCTTTTAGGCTAGTTAGTGTAAGCTAGCAATAATCTTAAAGCCTGATAGACATAGTGTCACTTGCAAGAATTTTCCAAGATGTCAGAAATCTGTTGTCTACCATCACCCACATCCCCAATTTACTCGGACAAATGTTCCCTTCAAACTTTATTATTTTCCAGTTTTAATTCCTTACACCTGTGTCCACACTGCTGGTGAAACATCTGTTCTCCAGTTTTGCAGCTGGAAGCTCGAGAACCTCTCTCTCTGACATGGAGTGTAAAAGGTGTCAACTATGTTTGGATTGGGTCTGAGAGATTTTCATTATTTTTCCTCTAAGATCTTTACACTGGGATTGTTGTGGCCATCATGAACAGATAACCATTCTGCCTCTGAGGGAGCAGTGACAAACTGCTTGGCCAGAAACAATGTGCTAAGGATTTGGATATACATATCTTAATGAAAAGGAGAGTAGAAATTAATTTTGTTTTGACCTTTTTCCACTTTAGTGAGTATATGATTCCCTTGTCACAACCTTTAACTATACGTTTTGCACCTCAGGCTTAAAAATCTTAATTTTACTGAAACCTCCATTTCAAAGTCTTCCCGTAGACCGGGCTGAAACACTGCATGGGAAAGCAATGGACCTAAACTAATGGGAAAAAAAATTGTATTTTTTAGGTTTTAACATGGTGCTAGGAAAAACTATTTGACACCATGGGCTGCACAGCTGCTGAGGAAAAGTGCTCTTACGCCAAGAGAAATGTTTCCCAAACTGCTGCTGGCCCTTGTTAAAGCTGAATATATTTCTCGCTTTGAGTGTAGTGAATATTTGGTGACAAGTGTTGCTGACAGCTTTTAGGTGTTGCAGCCTTAGAGGGAGAAGTAGTTCTAAGCAAATCCATAGGCTAGATCCATCTTGTTTGATAACTGGAAATGAAAGGGATTTATAAGGAAGGCCCTGAGTAGACAAAGGGTGCCAGGATGTTATTTCTGTGAGACTTTGGGGTCCTGTCTCTGACTTTGAGGGTCTTACTAGATGCTAGTTCTTTAAATATTGTTTTAATGAGAGTAATTTTTGTCTTACTTATAGTATGATTATGCTGGAATTACTAAGTCCTAGTTTTTGTTTCTGTTCAAAGATGAAAGAAGAGGGTTTGGCTGGTATGTTGGCTGCTTAGAGGAGGACCACAGAACTCCCAAACCTGGATTCTGACCATAGTTTCATTCTGCAATAAAATAAAATACTAAGTTCATAGGTGACTAAGCAGAGAAGATTTCAAATAATTTTGTTTTCCTTTAACTGCAGTTATTTTTGCTGAAAAACGTTTCCCATAATTATGGTCTCTGAATTACCAAGTCAGAGAAGTTCTTTTAGCTGTTTTTTACCAAACATGTGATAGATACTGAAACCTTCAGACAAGAGAGCTTGGCCTTTTTGGCCATGTACATACTTACACAAGATCTCAGCCAGTCTCTGCTGAGTACAGTACCATAAACCCACAAAATGTTCAGTTTCCAAGGAAACTGAAAGCTCCACTTTTTGACAAATGCACACAATTTATTACTCATTTCTACTACCACACTACTTTCTAACTATTTCTCCAGCTAGAAGAATATGTGTTTTCTAATACAAAATGAACTGAGGAGCTGGTGGTTGCTGTAGGACAGAGTTTTTCTAAGATCACCATGGTTTCACCCTAACAGTGCATAGCACTTATTCACCTACCTCCCCAGAAAAGGTGCTTGATAACTGTGGTTCAGAAGTGAACTCCAGGGGAAGTCTGCCAGCTTGCTGGCCCCATGACCTTGGGCCACATATTTAAGGGTAGGCAGATAAGGACTCAATGAGACTTTCAAAAGCTCTTAGGCATCTCTTTCACCTTGAAATCAACTCATTACCACAGCTGCAGCCTGTCAAGACAGTGAAGTGAGAGCTAACAGAAAAATCTCTTCCTCTATTATACCAATGTTCAACAGAGAAAAGTATGGCACATGTTCTTTCCACCTCTCACCAGAGAAGTGCTTGATGCTTCAGAAAGTGCGTAGCTGGATGGCCCGAGAGCCGCTCTCTGCTAATGTTACCGTCTCTGCTAAGTGCTTTTACTGAGCTTCCTGTGTCTGGGTGCCCCCTGCTCAGAGGGACAAAGCAAAGGGAGACAGCATGGGATTTTATCTGTTTGCTCAGTGACAGTGTGGGTGGTTCTCACTGGTCAGACTGGTCAGACTCACCAGCAGAATACAGGTCAGGTGATGGACATTGATTGCCCAAGGTAAGCATCTGCACACATGGCAGCATTGTAATGCCTGATGTGTGGACACTCAGGACTAACTGTGCACCCGTAGCTACTGTGAGAGAATTGTGGTAAGCAAAAAGATGTTTTTTGCTGGGCTCTGAAAGCCTGACTTTTAAATGCCTTATTGTACCTGAAAGAAATGCTTCAGGCTGAAGTGAGACTTACTTCTATCTCCTGTGACAATCCAGAACACAACATTTTCTATGAGGATACTTACATATCTCCCATGCGCAGTGGGAAAGGAGAGACAGTTAGATGGCGCACGCTGCACCCTTACTAGAGCTGCACAAAGATGCAGGACTGCATTAAGGGCAGATGAAAGCTGTGTTTGTAAACCTCGAGGTGAATGCTGTAGGATCCGCTTACCCTGAAGGATTGAATGGCAAATAGCTAGTACACATTTTAACCAGCATAATTGTTGCAAGTTTAGGAAGCTGCAACTTGTTTTTCAGGAGTGCGTAGAATACTGAAGGTTTGGAGGACCGCTAAAATTTTCAGCTATATTAGAGTTGGACAGGCATTTGGCTTTAAGATGAGGGCAAATGAGAGCTAAAACTGGAAATTCAGGTTTTGAATTTGGTTGCTGATATCCAATAACTAAACCTGGTAACTTTTCAGAGCACAGTGTCAGAAATTAAACCTTTATGTTGTTGTTAACTTTGCTGGATTGGCCAATTCTGGTCAATTCTGTCCAAAGTAGGAAAAGGGGGCACGTCCTAGAAACCCCTTAAGTCCCAAATCAGGACAGGTTCATATTTCAGATCCCCATGTTGCACAAAAGTAGCCTAGTGGGAATTCCATGTTTGGAATCTGATCTATCCCTAGTCAGAATGGATTTGAATAGTATCAGGACTGCCATACACTGAATTAATGCTCCTAGAAGCTTTCAAAGTGCTACACTTCTGATGTAATTTTCTCCTTTCATTCTCATTTCGTAAGCTTCATTCAAGCCGTTTTCCCAAAAACACACCACTCAGCTTCATCTTGTCTGTGGTTGATCCTGGACAGCACAGAAAAAAAACAGTTTAAGTTTTCACCTCAGGCCCCAGATGGCAAAGGACCTACCGTAGCTGCCAGTAAAGTAATGACAATTGGCATTACCGCAAAATTACTTCAAAGGTGGCAGCCATTAAAGAACATCCCTTTTAATATAGATTGATGCTTTCACATTTTTGGCATGTTTTGCTGCTTTTGAGGTTCATTTAATTTGTTAGAACCTGTTTTTTCAGTCAGGTTAATTTTTTTCTTCTTGAAGCTTATACACTGTATTTAATCAATTTAATAGAACAGGATAAACCCCTGAGTGACCTGCTCTGATGTAATTAATAAATTACACTACTTGAGTTGTATATTGGACTAGGTGACCTTCAGAGGTCCTGAATTTTCCCGTGATGTAATTAAATGCAGGAAAGTTATGATAAGAAGTCTGAAATTTGAACTCCCACATCTCACTAATATCACCTCAGTGAAAAAAACCTTGCATCCTCTTGTGGCATTGTTATCTTTCAGAAAAGAAAATAAGTGTAAATGGCATGATATCTGTCGAATGTCAGGTTTATTGTCTCAGTTCATATTAACATCATTACTTTTAGCTGTGTTTCCTAATACTACATATGATGAGTGTATCCAGTTCAACTCAAGGCAATTGCCTCATGTGTGAATATGGTTTTATAGTAATAAATAGTAGCTCTTGGATGCTCACACATAACTATCTCAAGTTATCCTGAAACCAAATTAAAGTGTTCATGCGGTTAGTGAAAATTATTTTGAATTAGCCACATTAGCTCTTCTGGAGTCAGAGGAAATCTGAATTCTGGTGTGTTAAATGATTTTGCTGTGTGGAAATATTTAGTCCCATACAAAACTCTTGCTTTATCTCACTCTCTGACTCTGTTTCTGTATCTTTATTTGCCCACCAGGATACTGAATAACGTCATGAGAAAATGTGTACAAAGACCCCTTGTCCAGAAAAATCAACATATTAAGACTAGGGACTGTCTGGGACACAAACAAAATTCAAAAATGGCTGGAAATGTATACCCTTTTTCAAGGGCATAAATCCTTAATGATATTGCTTTTTTTTTTCTTAGACAGTGTTCAGCCTGTTCTAGTTCTATGCAAAATCATAGGGTATCTAGTCCTCTCCTCTCTTTTCCATCACCACCTTCGAAATTCAAAGCAGATTTTGTGTGAAACTGTTTGTTTATTTTTTGGAAAACAGCTAGACTGAGTGAAATGTGCCACTATCACAGGCATATTTTGGGGGAAAAAAAGTCATTAGAATTAATTTTTGTTTTTAATTTCACATTACACTCAGCATTAAAATTTTATTCAATGCTGTTCAGTATAGAAAAGTTACCTTAGGAGTATCCTTAACTCACTTAGATGTTCTTCTAATTTCAATAGCTCCTGGAGGAGTACAGTTTGTGACCTAAGAAAACACGATCCTCTTTACTGGCATAAGGAAGCTGAGATTTTCCAACAGATATGCAAAATAGATTTTTCTATAAAACAACAAACAACCCTTATACTGTAACTAACCTATTAACACTAGATTGTGAAAAATGTAAAAATTATCTCTAAAAGTGTTAGTGGAGTGACCAAAAAAAATCTGAAAAAGGCAATGATTATGAAAAAAAAAAAAATTAAAAATTGTATTCAAATGCTTTCAGTTTGGTCCATTTTTTAAACACTTGTACTTGAGTTTTGGCATCAGAACTGCAGCGCAGGTTCTTCGTGCCCTTTCCACTTCCTGTGGACCAAGAAATCTGGACTGTATCCTCCCCTGAGCACTGTTGTTTTTAGAAAGGGGGGTACAAGGGGATCTAGACTACCATCCCTGTGATACAGGACAGTAGTTCATGCAGATTCATGTTAATTTTTAATTGACTTAAGCCAGAATGTTGAGCACAAATGGGAACTTAGGGGCAAAATGCTTTCTTAGTGGTAGGTCAAAAAGTTATAAAAAAATTAGTCATTTTTAGAAGTCTATTTTCTCTTCAGAGACTCTTCTACAAAATAAAAACAACAAACCAAACCAAACCTGCTGACTAGCTCTCTTTGTTGGAGAGAAGCACATTCTGGCAACACTTTTTTCCATCCCCTGACAGTATTTAGTCTTGTGCCAGGAACTGGGGTCACGTAGATTTATCCATGCTGGTCCTATGCCATCAAGACGTTATAGATGTCAGAAGGCTAAATAAGTACTTTGTAACAGCCTCATCCTGTCATCTGGATAAAGTGGAGTTTATAACTGCACTGTGAATAGCGAAATTAGCTGAAGCTGTGCTGTTTGAACCGTGCTGAAGAAGTCGACTAGTATTATCACAAATGTGAGTGACCGATGAAACAAACAGCAGGAGATCAGAGATGGCATTTCTGAATTTGTCTTTTATTTTTTTGGATGAGGAAAAGAGAAGAAGATGTTCTCCAGCTGTGTAGAAATAGAGTTCAAAACGCAATCACTACCCAATTTTATGCAAGCCACTGGATTCTTTGGAGGTTTGGTTAGAATTCAGGTAATTAATATAGAGCAAAAGGAAATTACTATTTTTGCTAAAGACATACTTCATTTTTCTGGCTGAAGTTAGCTTATTTTGTTGGAAACTGTGGCATACTCTATTTGTTTCTATATAGCAGGGAAGATAAAATGCTTTGAAGTATTACAAGCTAAGCTTTTTAGTGGGGTGTAATTCTTGAACTCCCTTGGAAAAAAAAAAAGGGGTTACCACAATTTGGAAAGTTTCTTATGAGTTCTGGTTGACGCTGTGAAACTGATGTGCCATGAATAGGTGTTCGAAAATGTCATCTGATTTTGAGGCTGCATACTCTATATGAGAGAAACTGAGTCTCCACGTTTTCATTTTTGATGGAGGTTCATTTCTAATTTCTGAAACAGGGAATTTAGCCTGAAAAGACATGAATTTGGAGAATGAGTTCTCCGTCCAGGAGAAACAAGAAGCATTAATGGTGCCCTGTTATGTAGTGACAGAGTTTGGGGGATCAGGGCCTATGAGGAAATCAACCAGGGGAATCACAAGGGACAAGCACCAGTTTGCAGCCTAGGGACCTTTTGAGACTGGAGTAGACTATTCCAGTTGGGAGAGACCTACAGTCATCATCTAGTCCTTTCTCATAGGAGAGCCAGAGGAGATCCCATGTCCTCAGCCTGCAGGACAGCAGTGGATGGAGAGTTGCATCAGGCTAGACTTGTGCAATATCCCATCCCTTAGAAAGGCCTCAGAAAAAATATAAAACCATGGGAAGGATATAATAATACTTTCCCATAATACTTTGAGTTGCAGAAGTAACCTGCATTGCCTCAGGGCAATTCTCCCCTCTGAAAATCTGCTGTGGTCTCACGAATCTTGGGCACCCATATAGGCTGTTGTTATTTTTTACTTAGGCATGCAGACTACCTACGTCCCTACTGTGTAAAGTCATGGTCCCCAACCCACAGCAAGTTATTTACATGGTGTCTGACATTGCTTGCAGAGACAGGAAATAAAGAAGTTAATTCTGAAATTTGCAAAGGATTTCACAAGGAAACTTTCAGGGGAAGGAGGTGCCTGCAGCACATTATGTGGTCAGCACAAAAACGTGTTGCTCAAGAGCTGTGGAAGTCTGAAAGGAGACCTACTCAGCAGTATCTGCTGAAACTAGGCATAAACATGTTTCCAAACTTCCGCAGAGCTGCCCAGTTTGCTTTCACCCCCATACCACTGCAGAGATGATTGGAAGTGGAGCTCCAGCAAGGGATTTCACTCAGGCTACTGAGTGGTCAGTGCCAGTGCTGGGAATATGATGGTCCTTAGCTGACAATCTGCATTTCTGCAGAAAACTGCCAGGGAGTTCACAAAGTAGTTAAAAGAGGAGGACAGAGTTACAGCTACTCAGACCAAGGAAACTTGATCTCACTGTGCTGGGATGCAAACATAGCTCCCAGCGAAGTGGCAGAATATTTCATTCTCTCTCTTTCCATCTACATGCTGGAAATGTAATGAAAAGCATTAAAGTGTTCTCAGGGCACTGAGGTGAAGATTTGCACATAGTGATCAAAGTCGTCCTCTTCAAGGTGATCTCAATTGCATTATCTCTGGAGAAGAGCAATGACATTTCTACCGAGCAGATTTCTGCCCTGCACTGCTTGGCTGTGTCTGACTAGTGAATCAGAGTTTGTACACAGTCTCATGAGCTGCTGTTGCTTGCCCACATAAGGATTTTTTTTATGAAGATTTGAGAAAGGTCGCATATTATTAAAATTCAGGGTGCACTGGGCCTTATCAACAGTTAAAAAATTTATCAAGCCGCAGCCCATCAATAATCACAGCAGACGGCGTTGTGGACTTAGCTCAATTTCTGATAATAGCAATGTTGCCACCATATTAACTCGAAAGATAGATGGAAATTAGAATATGATTAATCATTGTTAGCCTTGCTTGGCTGATGCGTGTTTGCCTTTTAGGTAATGTATATGTATGATTTTTTTGAATGCACAAATATCTATTATGCATGTACTGCCACACAGTTTCTTTCAGATTTAGTTAAATAGAAGAAATCATTTTCAGCAGACTCAGGCAGTTTGAATACTTTGCATTGCCATCACAGGCGAGCAAAACTTAGCAGTATCCCCACACATCTTGTGCATGCAATTTTTAGCAGCATTCATTTCTACTTTCAAAAGTGCACCATAGGTGTTTTAAATCACTGACATATTATGAATATTCCTTGTACTTTTTCTTACGTCTAATCCCATAGCTTTTTCCGTGAAGTGAAGGTGAAAGGAAGGCAAGGGTGTTATTTTGTAATACCTGGATTCTTCAGGATGAATACCATTGTTATGATAAATATCTACACAAGATTGTTGTGGTTTAACCCCAGCTAACAACTAAGCCTCATTCAGCCACTCGCTCACTTCCTCCCTGGTATAAAGACAGCTTAATAGGGAAAGCAAAAGCTGTGCGCACAAGCAAAAAAACCAAGGAGTTCATTTACCACTTCCCATAGGCAGACAGGTGTTCAGCCATCCCCAGGAAATCAGAGCTTCATCATGTGTAGTGGTGATTGGGAAGACAAATGCTATTCCCCCTTTCTCCTTCGCCCAGCTCTATGTGCTGAGCATGGGGGCATATGTTGTGGGATATCACACTGGTCACTTGGGGTCAGCTGTCCCCGGTCTTTGTGCACCCCCAGCCCCCTTGCTGGTGGGATGGGATGAGGGGCTGAAAGGCCTTGAGTCTGTGCAAACACTGCTCAGCAATAACAAACTCATCCCTCTGTTACATCAGTACAAACCCAAAAGATTGCCCCATACCAGCTACTGTGAAGAAACTTAATACTACCCCAGCCAAAAGCGGTACAACAATAAATAGCAAAAAAGAGAAAACTGCTTCTTCATGTTTTCAACAAAACTGGCAATAAATTCAAACGTGCATGATTATCCATTTCTTTTTGAGTCCTAACATTACCCTTGGTTGGGTAGATATATAAATATGTATTTGAAAATAAATGTTTCCATGGGGCTGCAGCATCTGAGAATTTTGAAGAACAGAAAATTTTGTGGAGGTGAAAGATATGAAAAGCTGCTTCAGGCATTGTGGCTTCCACTTATACAGCCTAGAGATTTTTTCCAGCTGTCTGAATTTGATGTGTATCTTCTCCTTTGAATACAATTCAAGGCAAACTGGTTCTGATCTTTATAGTATGAGTTAGCAAAAGCCTTTAAGCAGTTCCAAGGTGCTGTGTAGCTGTTCATCCAGACTTCTGGTAGAAAGCTAAAAGATTTTGATGGGGATTATCAGAGTTCTGTTTCAGGTACCTAAAAGCCTACTCTACCTCCTGTAGGCCAAAATTTTAGAAAAAAATTATTTGATGCAACACTGTTTTGTTTATAGGGAAAAAGAAGGATATGTTTCAAGAGAATCTCAAAGGATGTCAGATAAATATATTTCAACTGAAGATTTGGACTCATCTAGGCAAATCAATACTTGAATCACTTAAACTGCTGAATGAAATAAAGTTTGTTTTCTATTGGAATATTCAGGTTTTAAGGTCTTGTTTATTGGATGATAAAGTGACATTTTCTGTGAAAAAAAAAGATTATTTATTTTGTTGACAATTCAGGTTTAGGGTGTTCAGGGACTAATTTTTTTTTATCAGATAAATCTGAGCCTTGCATTTGTAGTAGCCCCTCATGCTTAAACCAATCTTTTCAAAATGGGTCCCAGTCTTTGATTTTCTTGGGTACATCCATACCACCGGCTCCTGCAGTCACAGCAGTGAGGCTGAAGACATGAATTTTAGAGACTGCCACATTCTTTCTTTCTCTGTCTAAGGAAACTCCACTGTCCTTGGCAACAATCCCAAGGCTTTGAGACTTATGGCTGCCTTCTTGAGCTTCAGCTAGGATACTCATGAGCAGAACCACATCATAACCAGTGAGACAGGAACTCAAAAACGCCAAGTTGTTTCATCAGCCTGGAATCTTTATTGCAATCCAACAGTTTCTCCCCACCCAAGTTATAAAATTATTTCCTATTTCTCTCTTCCAAGAGCTGGAGAATTAAATATTGTCTGGAGTTCCTGACAAGATCAGTTATGATTTTTAATATCCTTGGTCTGGTAAATCTCCTTTTCCTGGGTGGAGGCGCGAAGTACAAGCGTACATACAGCTGTGGATGCATGTTACAGTTCTTCAGGCTGTATAGTTCTTTGTCTCCATATGTGTTTAACTTCCCCTGATGTTAATGGAAGCTATGAGTGCCCTTGTGGAAGAATGTTTTGGAGAAGGGAATATTCAGCTAGACGGGCTCTTCCTTGTTAATATATTTTATTGCATTTCTGGAAGAAACATTTTCTTACTGTGGGAAATGATCAGAAAATAAGCCTGCTTGATGACCTAATCCAAAACCAGTTACAGAATGTATAGCCACTGGACAGCTAACAGGATCAGAAATACCTCATTTTTCTAAATCCATAGGAGCCATGTTTTTTCACTCGCATTGTGTTTAAGGCAGCTTATCTCAAAAGAAAGCATGCCCAGCAGAGCTCAACATCATGCACTGGATCTAGTCAATGTCATCAATAGTCATGGGGATGGATGGAAACCCACCATACTTAAAAATCAGTGATTATAATAAAAGGATTGAGTCAATGGTAGGGGCTTAAATGCCAGATTCACGACTGCAATTTGATATTGACAGTATATCCATTCTATTCCATTTGCAGTTTTTTTAATTGCAGTTAATTTTTTAATTTAAGCGGTAGAAAATGCTATACAGGAAGAAAAAATGTGTTTCTGTCATAGCTTCGTGAACTCAGACTGAGTGTAAAATTATTACTACCACTGATGCTTGAAAATTGCCCATTTTGGTACCAGTACCACATTAAAGTTGAAAAGATTGTTTTGAATTTGGAGACTGAAAAAAAAAAACAACAAACCAACCAACCAACCAACCAACCAAACCCCAAAAAAACCCAAAAAACCCCAAAAAACCCAAACAAAAACCCAAACAAAAAAAAAACAAAACCAAACAAAAACCAACCAACCAACCAAAAACAAAACAGAAAACCAACAAAGCAAACAAAAAAAAAAAAAACAACAAAAAAAAACAGAAAAAAAAGAGGCAGAGACAGGACATCAGGGAGTTGCACCTTCAGGAAGCTGTGAAATGTATCAGGCTTCTGTGAACACTCAATGGTCAACATGAAATAATAAGATTTCAGATGTGGTTTTAAAGAGATCAAAATCTTTACACTAACCAGTTAAAAGAATGTGAGCTAGGAGAACATTTGCTTCATACTTGTATCGTCAGCAAAAACACAATTTTCTATAGTCATTTGAAATTATGGGCAATTATAATTACATGCCAGAGAGATCTGGAGGCTGGCTGGCTCAGCAGCAGCATTGCTGTAGTGGTAGAGCTGTGGCAGCAGGAAAATGCTTTGTGATGGAGCACCTGGAGCTCTCCAGGGAGCAGAGGCAGAAGCAGAGGGACGCTCTCCATGTCCTGCTGCTGGCACAGGCAGTGGCTGTTGTGATGTGGGCAAGCTCTGCAGGCAGCACAGCAGCGGCTTTAACTCAGCACCCCAGTGTGAGGCTGGTGCTGCTCATGGTTCCTACTCACTCACAGGCGTATGAAGCTCAGCAAGTAGGTTGTGAAGCCTTGTGGTAGTCATTGATCAACCTGTGCCATGTGCAGTGCCCAAGGGACAGACTTTGGCATCAGGACATATGCTGTAACTTTCACTCAAATAAGGTTCCATTCTGTCTCCTATATTACTCCACTTGTACTGCTGTGACACTGTGGTAGACACCAAGCAATACATATGACTTTCATGCAGACCTCAGGTCTGGCACTGGCTTCCAAATGTTCATTAGCTGGGATCCTGACTCTGGTAATAATCTTGCTTTGGTTAGCCTGTCACCCAGAAATAGGATGGGACTTGTATGCTGAAGTCCTACATTCTGGGGAACAACAACCATTTTGGGAACTACAACTCTGCTCCTCCACCCTACAAAGCAAACTCTGAGCCCTGACAAATCTGTCCCTCACTTGGTCATGGCACCTTTGTGTCCAAAACAATATATTCCCTGTGCATTGTTGCCTTTTTTACACCTCTTCACATTCAGAAACTGTTTTCTTTAATTTCTTCTTTGCTTCTAATTCATACATTTTTTGTTAGTCACTTCTGTTTTCCTTTTCACTTCTTATATGGTGGATTCTTTTTCCTCATAGCTACCACTTTTTTAATTGTAGCTTTTCCTTCTTTCTGTACTTTTTCTTTTTTTAAATGAATATTTATATTTTAATTAAATCACCAGGAGGCATATTTAGAGCCCCCAGGGTTCTCTTTGAACTATGAAAAGGAAAAGGCTTACTCTGTGCTATAAACAAAATGTTAATTTGAATTAATTGAAGGAAATACTCTGCCTATGATAGATTAGTTTCTGAATAATTAATAATTTCAGCCAGAAAAGTAAACATAATGGCTCGGAATCTTGCTTCTGGTCCTACTAGTGTCAGCCTGGAGCAGCACTGCTAATATGAACTGAATTGACCTCATTTGGTATCAGTCCAGTCAAAAGCAAGTTCTGGCCCCAAATCACCATGGGAAAAGTGTATTTTATTCTGTGTTGTATCCAAACACTTTATAGAGCTGTAAGTGCTCTCCCCCACCTCCAGTGCCTCATATTTTAGAGGAATAATTTCCCTCGTGACTGAAACATGGTGATAACTGGGGTGGAGTAGGGGTAGCTGGGGTTCAGGAGCCCATTGTCTGAGGAAGGGGGATATGGTAGAGGGGAGAAAAAATTGATGGCTAGTAAGATCTCACCTGGAAGAGGTGAGGGAATGCCCCACGGCCAGAAGAAGCCTGTAGGGAGGGAAGGGGTAGGGGCATACGCCAGCAACTCTAAGTCCTCTGGCTCTTTAAAGTATTGGCCTAAGACAACTCTGGCAGATGTGCCTCTGGCTTGTGATCCAACTCCTCTTCTGCAGTTTGAAATTCAAGGAATAAGAAGCTTCTGCTGCTTTATCTTTCCTCCTTGAGAATGCTGAAGCCTTGGTACATGGATCTTCATGAGTACTATGTGTAAGAGGGGAAAGAGAGTGCATAAAGTTGAGGGAAGGGAAGAAAATAGTCTTCTGAAGAGCTGAAAGATGAAGACTGAAAGGTGAAGGCTGAAAGGTAAGGACTCTTACAAACTCTGTTACAACTTTATCCCCCTCTACCTTGCATCTCTTTTGCCAATTACTGGTGATCTGTTTGTTCTTCTCCTACTTAAGAAGCACTGCAAAAGAGGGGCAATCACACATACCTTTATATTACCTGCTAATCCAAAGTTGAAACAAATGCTGCTAAATCAAAAATTGCCTTTGGCCATTGTATGCCAGGGTCACACACAGAGAAGGAGTATCAATACAGAGCTAGAGATAAGTGGAGCTATCTCAGATATATAACACGTATTATCTAGCATGATAGTATTTAATATTTTCCACAGTGCATGACAAAAAGCCACTGTCCGCTGGATATCAGTTAATTCAAAGGTTCATAAAATTAGACATACTAATAGGAGTTACTCTTAAAGAGACATTTCCAGATTATTGTTGATTGGAGGTATCGAAGATGCATGACTGAAGCCATTGCACTCACTCTCCTAGTCCTTTCAAAAGCCTCTGCTGACATTTTCAAGAGGCATTTGGCCTTTTGGTTTAACCCATGACCAAATGTGTGGTCTTACTCATAGCTGTGTATTTCCCATGAAACCAAGAATCCTCAGATTCAGTTTATTGCATAACAGCACAGGTTGTCTTGACAGCATAAGTACAAGGCAGAGGAAAAAAAATATTTAAAGTAATTTCGTAATAATTAAAAGGAATAAGTAAATGGTACTTCCTGAGAGTCTGGGACTTAACAAATTTACCAGTCGTATTTCTAGTCTTTACAGATTCTTGTAGCCCACTCATCATATTAGTATCCTGCCCTTTCCAACAGAATTTTTCATAAATTCCATAATGTTCAAATCATTCTTGGGCAGTATCTACTCTTAAGCCATGCTTTCTGGCATAAAAAGTGCCAATTTAGGTGTGCCAATAAAGTGAATGGCAGGTTAAAAATAACCATTACTTTTACATATAACAAATGGAGAAAAATGCATATGTTTTAGAGTGTGTGAGAAACTTTTGAGTGAAATTGCTTGTTTCATTGATCAGTTTTTAGATTCTCTATGATATAGAGTAATATCCAGATAAGAAAGTCTTAAATATTATTCAACTTCAAAAGAGGAAAAACTATTTAAGCCTATCAGTCTTTACAAGGCGCTTTTATTTTCTGTATGTGAGGGGATCCTTAACAGCGATTTGAAGAGAGGTTGTCAGAGTCTCCTCTCCCTGGAATTAGAAAACTATGAGGTCTGAAAGAAAATACCTGACTTAAAATTTTGGTCATATATTCAGAAACTGATTAGAAAAATAGATTTGCAGAATAGTGTTATTAATATTGAAATCAGTAATACCTCTAAAGAGTTATAATTCCTTTCTGCTAACAGGACTCTTAAAGAGATTTATTTTATCCCACTGAATAATGTGAGTCTCAAATACCTAAAGAGTGATTATTTTCACAGTGAATTTCTAAAGCGTAGCAGTCAGGAGAAAGTACTGGCTTTTATGGAATTGCCCTTTGAGTTATAAAGTTCAACTCTGCATTAATGAATCTGTGCATACTTTTGGCAGTGAATAGCTACTGGTGTTTTGTAGTGTCTTAGAATGATCACATATTTCTATTTACTTGCCAGGTCTTTTTATGCTTCATTCTTCTTTCTAATTACAAAAAATATGTGCTGGAGAAGAGCTGTCCTTCATGCAGCACAGAGAACTGCTGACATACTGATGTCTTAATATTCTTGCAGGAATAGTACCCAAAGCCTCTAGTCATAGACTCTGAGAATCCAGTAAGGTATCCAACACTGCTGGTAGTTTCTAACAAGTTCAACAAATGAGGGTTTCTCCTCACCCAGGAGCAGAAATCCCACCAAGAAGCTAACACCTTGAATGGGCTCATAGAGTTCATGGTCAGCACACAAGAGCTGGCAAAGGCTTCAATAGAGAAATAAGCATCTGCCTGTGAAGGTTGGAGTTTTTTTCCTATGAACCCTGTTGATCTGGTTTAGAGATGGGACTTTCCCAACCTCCTGAGCTTGACTCTTCTGCCCTGCAGCTGAATGCCTGACCTGATGCCTAGAATTGCTATTGATCCACACCAGAGTCAGAGCCATGCATCCTGTTTCAGTTTGTGTCTCAAAACATGTCTAGAGAGAGCTATTGAATAAATAAACTTTTTCTTCATTATACAGAATTTCTCTGGGCTGAATTTTTGAATGATCATTTCTCAATATTTCTTGTCTTCACTGGTATTTTTTTATTTTGGTGGTTTTTCAATAACTGTCTCCCACATACTACATGGATTTGCAAAACATTCCTCAATTCCGTTTTTAGTCCTCACCTCTCTTTCTCTCTCTTTTCTCTCCCTCCCTTGCTTTTTAGCTCACTCGTTGTCATACTGATTATCTCCTTCAAAAAACTCAGGCTTCAAATCCATGTCTCCCACAGCTTCCTCCTCCTGTGTCAGTGTTATAGTTTAGATTGGTCCAGTAATCAATTGAAGCTGATGCATGTTTAGAAAACTCTCTTTTAATGTATTTAATTAAGAAGTCCCCAAACCCTTAGCTGATTCCTGACAGCTAGATTTGGTCTGAAACATAGTAAATGTGTTTATTTGTGTGATTGCGGCAAGAAATCCTATAACGTGGCAAAAAAGATGAGGGCAGGTATTTTTCATTCATGCTGGTGCTCCTGAGGTGCCTTTTTGGATGACGATGTGCCAAATTTTCCTGCCTTATCTCAGTTTCCTAACCCTATTTTCTGTCTTAAATTCAGCTCCACTAATGATCACCACAGTGTCAGTGCCAAAGCAGATACAGTTGACTACTTATTGTTCACCACAAGGTCATCTAAATATTGCTCTGAGCTACTCAACATACAACAGAGGTTCTTCAGATCTGCTCTCATCCATGCAGGTGCAGAAGACAGCTAACTATTACCATCTGGTCTCTGGAACTGAGTTTGCAGGGGCAGCCAGAAAACAGACACCTGTTTGGAACAGGATCGCACAATAAATCATTGCCAAATTATGTTGCAAGAAGGGTATGAGGGAAAAAAACTGAAAGAGGAAACACAATTCCTTTCTCAGTAGCAAAAAAAAAAAGAAAAAAAAAAGAAGAAGGGTAAGAGGGACAAAGCTGGGGGGGCCTGTAAATTACATGGACGAGGAAGAAATGGGAAACTTATTTGTAAATTTAGTTTAAGGAAAGGTGGATGGTGCTGCTGCACTTTCTCCTCAGGTCCTTTGCCAGTTTACGTTATCTACCAGGGAAGTGCTGTTTCTTCAACTTTGTCTGAACCATGGGTAAGTCTACATCAGTTTCTCACAGAGAGCTGTTTTGTTCATGACTTTGGGTTCAGAGAATCATGGAATGGTTTGGATTGGGAGGGACATTCAAGGTCATCTCATTCCAACCACTCTGCCACAGGCAGGGACACCTTCCAATAGAATAGGTAGCTCAAAGCCCCATCCAGCCTGGCCTCGAACACTGCTGGGGATGAGGCATTCGCAACTTCTCTGGGCAACCTCTTCCAGGGCCTCACTACTCTCACAGTAAAGTCTTTCCAATATTCATATAAATCTACCCTCTTTTAGTTTAAAATCTTTCCCCCTTATCTGTGCACTATCTGCCTCTGTAAAAAGTCATTCTTCCCTCTTTTATAGGCCCCATTTAGGTATGGAAGGCTGCTACACGGTATCTCTGGCAACTTCTTGGGGCTGAACAGACTTCTCTCAGCCTGTCCTCATAGAAGAGGTGCTCCAACCCCTTGGTTTATCTTTCTGGCCCTCCTCTGGACCCACTCTAACAGGGTTCCCAATCTGTTACCATTGTCACTTCTGCTGAGTGACTTCTGTCACCTTTCTTCACTCTTGCAGGAACATGTCCCTTACACCTGCCAAGTGTCCACCCCACTGCTGACTGCATGCAGCATAACGATGAAAAGATATTTGTCAAATTAGAAACCAGATTTGCTTGAAATTTATTCCTAGTTGCTACGTGAAGGTGAACTAAAGTTACTTATAATTAGGACCTCACAATTTACTTATGAGTAGAACCCCGAGTTTCCTGATTATAAGATTTATCAAGATTTAAATATTAGTAATATAATCCTTGTTTATCAGGTTTTATCTGCTTAGATTCAAAACACTACATAAACATTTATTTACTTTTAAATACCTTCTCACGACAGCAAGCTTTTGAAAGTGGAGAATAGGTTTCAGGCGAAGTATTGTTCTAAGTGCTACCTTAGACACAATTTCTTCTTTCCTATCTTTGTGTTATAAATCATGCTACATCTTTTCAGTCATCATTACTTCTTTGATTTTCTAAAATTAAAGTGAAGCAGCTGTCTCTCCAAGACATTGTGTCATTATGTTCTGTAAAGTGTGTAGAGCAGGTGTTTTCCTCTATGTGACTTTATCCTTGCATTTGACTTCTGCTTCTTGACATAGATTTTAATTGCCTTCTCACAACAAACAGTGATAAATCTTCAAAGGAATGTAACTGTAGCTCTAAATTATGATGCGTGGATGTACATTTAATACCTCAGGTTGCCCGCTAACTCAGGATAGTAGGTGATTCAGGAGAGGAAGTCACTAACAGAGCAGCAAGGTTATTTTGAGCAAGTTTCCTTGCATGTGCTTTTCCTTTACTTTGGAAGACACAACATTATGCAGTAATTTAGGCTTGATTTCATGAATAACAGCCTTGGCTTCCAGTCCGATTCAGTCTTTTTTTGCTTCAAATTTTCTGGGCATTTCCTGCCAAGATATATTTCTTCTTCCTTAGCAGATTGCTCTCCACTATCTCCTGGTTTCTCTTACACCAAGTCCCTTTAGGCACTGTATCACTTCTTTTGAGCTGTACTTCCCTGTGAACTGTGGAAGAGATGAATGGAAACTACAGTTCAAGGAACTGGTAATTTGGCAGGACACCGCTCATGCCATAAATCAAACTGACAATAAATCACTAACTATTATTTGGTATGGCTAGAACTGAAATGAATATTGTACTTGGAAGAGTCCTTTTTTCCATCTATACTGAAAAGCCACATGTTTCTATTTTTCTGTCCAAAAATATTATCCCTGGGTATGGGAAATTAAAACAGCTTTTCATCTGTGTTCTAAATACTATTTGCTTAAACTAATGTTTTCATAATGCATTTTTGTTGTTCCACAACCTACTAGCTATGTAGAGGACTGTTTCATTTACTTCATCCTAATATTGTTAACCTTACAAACAGGAGAAAAATTGGAAGAGGAAAAGTGATTATCTTTCTCATTAACAATGTAACACTGGCATCTAGGTTTTTGTTGTTTGGGGTTTTCTTAAAAGACCTGTTACAAAGCTGCCTGTGGTTTGATGATAGTACATAAAAATTGTGAATATGCATGTATTACTTCTATATATTTTTAATGAGATGCTGTAAAGCCCACTTTGAGAATTTGTTAGCTCATAGAGCAAACAAAAAAATGAACTAGATGAAACAAATTGGGCCAAGCTTCTACATCTTGAAGGTGAAGCAGGAATGACTTAATGCTTCCTGGTTTAAGAAGCCCTGTTGG